>NC_025997.2:7280919-7580919 GCF_000442705.2 Elaeis guineensis
AGGTGGTAAGACCCCTATAATAGGTCGCAAACAATTTGGATCTTTTTCATGTTCATGCTGGAACCGAAGACTAAGATAATATATGTCTATTATGTGGAACATTTATAAGACATAAACGGATGATCCATGACTTAACCTCAACACGAATAAAAGAGGTGTTGGTTGGCAACTTCTTCATTGACATACAAGTTAGATTAAGCTGTAATTGGTAGTAAAAATGCAAACAAGTTAAGCTACTTACAATTATTCGAGCTCGAGTATCTCGAATAATTTTTCGAATCAAGAATCGAATAGCAAGATATTCAGCTCAAAAGTTCATGAGTCTATTCAAATTTTTATATATTTTTTAATAATATTATTTTATTTATGATATATATATATTAATATATATATTATTAGTAAGTTAAAGCTTGATTCTTAATTTGAACTCGAGTTCAAGTATGACTCATTGATATTCGAGTTGATCTCGAGTTTTACCTATTTTTTATTAAGTGAAGCTTGAACTTAGGTTTTATTAAGGCTCGATCAATCTCAAATCAAATTTCGAATCCGAATATTTTTGAATCAAGTCAAGCTTAGATTTTGGCTACTTGTCTCGACTCAGCTCGATTGCACCTCTAATTGGTAGGATGCAGTTGTAGTTGATGCAGTTAAATTACATGTGCACAAAAACAACGTTTGGATGCTTGCAATTGCAACTGTTGGCTATAGTTTAATAATGCAGAAGATGTAAAACTTGTCATAGAAAAATTGCCTCAAAAAACTTATAATTGAAACTCTAGCTAAAATTGGACATAGTTCCAATTACTAGATTCTGTGTTTGAGAAAGCCTTTCAAATGAATCCTCTTGCACTCCCTTTCTCCTTCTTCATAGAGTCCTTGTAATAATAATAAATATAATATATAACACCTATTTGTTATTATAATGTAGATTCTATATTTGATTATATCAACATATCCAATTATATTATCATTTTATTCTATATTGATATGAATAATACAGCAATTATTGTCATACTAATCCAATGATAGTTTAATAGCAATAATATTTTTTAATCATAATTACAAAATAACATGATAGGTATTATATTATAATAGAATTTCAAAAGTTTATTTCTGAAGAGATAATATTACTAGCTCAATTATAACATAAACATATCTCTTTCTACATCAAATAATCGAATAGCTATAATAGCATTTGTAGTATTAATCATCTGTTATTGCAATTCTTTGGATTATAAGCAAACAAACAGCTTCTATTTGGATTCATTTAAGAATTTTCCTCACTGTCCATGATAGCTATGATTGGATCATTGGCTGAAATATTGATAATTGTGATCCTCCATCTAATAAATGCCCTCCTACACTCTTAGCTAGTGCACTCCTTCTGTATCCCTTTTTACACAAAGGTTGACCTAACTGGAGAAAAGGTGGAAGAATCTACAAAGCACCCGGTGGAAAAATAGCGTTGCTTCCAAGCACCACTCCACTCCCAGCTAAGAGCACCGGACGCCTAGTGTAATTGGAGAAAATATTCGGGATCAGTGAAATACAAGAGGGTAGCGTGGGTATCATTTACGGGAATCAATAAAATACATTAGAATCGATAAAATATCGGATTTCTATTGATTTGTGATACATATAACATGGTATCACCATTGCAGCGGATATTTTTTCGTGTAATTGGTGATTGGTGTAGGACGCCAGAATCACGTAGACGACAAGCAAGCCTCATGTACTAGCCTACTAATCATCACATTCAAGGACTGGAGCAAGAATGGGAGTAGTGCTGTGAAGCATTTATCATGGAGAAAATGTCACAGCATTTCTTCATGCACGGGTGCTCAAGAACCATGCACAAAACCTCAGAATTCTACTTTCAAATATAGGGGTAAGTCATCATTTTTTTCTTTTTGATTTGTTAAACCTACCTTTCGAGTGAACTTTCATCGGCTTAGCGCGAAAAGTGGGGGAAAAAAAAAAACTAACCCATTTTCCATATAATTAAAATGTGTTTTGAATTCACACTAATTGCAAATTACCGCCCTCTTTATACAAAAATTCATTATTAAGAAGCATACCTCCCAAGACACGTACGGTGCACTGGGAATAGAACTTGTCTGTTAATTGTTAAGATTAATTTGCTAAGTTGCAGATCAGCAACCGAATTGATTTGTGCATGGGCCTTCCTGGCTCAGCAAGCTGGCTTAGGGCAAAATCTTAATAAGCCTAAGAACTCATCTTGTGCAGCGTTTTGGTTGTATCTGAGATGCCAAAGAGTGATTGATCTTCTTCACGGCATTGACCATTAGATCGCATCCTGCACAGATATCAAAGCACTCCTAACCCCATCTCACCTGCTGCATGGATCTCGAAGCGATCATTGTGTGATTCAATGGTGGATTTGCACAAAGGAAGGCGAATCCTTCTTTCAGGTGAAAGATGCAGCTCCTGTCCTCCTGCGCAACAAAGATACTCTAAGATGAAGTTACTTTACATTCAAAATTTAAAAGTAGTCTCTATTCTCCTCTGACTGCTTTTCTGGAAGGCTATAACTAGCTTTTGGTTGCGCCCAAGAAGTGAACCTCATACTAGGAGAAGCTTAGCTTATGCAGTTGTTCCTCATAATATGAAATTGTCCTCTCCATGAACTTTAATGCCGACTTTTGAGAAAGCTTGGGTGAGTCCCTCCAAGTTTTAGTCCTACCAACTCCCCATGTTCCTCCTAATTATTTTCTAAACTTGTTTCCATGGCATCCAATCACTTAAGATCACAGCAAAGTGTGAATCGTCTCCAAATTGAAGGAGTGTAAAGAGTTAGCTGCTTCCCTCCATCACCACCTCTGTTCTTTGTGAGATCTTCTAATTTCCCAAGGGAAAAGAATTACTGAGCCAGAAAGAACTCCAAGAAAAATAAATCCACGAATGCATAAGCTTTATGTAAAAAATCACAAACTTTAGGACAAATAATATAAAAATTACAATAAAATAATTACTTAGTGAAGGCCAAGTAAAATGATAAAATCCTGTGTCCACAGTGTACGCTAGAACACCACCACCAAACAAAACAAATATATCTAGTTAATAAACTCCTTAACTTCTCATCCGAAGCCAAAACAGAGCACCTCCTTTTTCCTTCTCTGTCCATTAGACCTGGAAGGGCCATGGCCAGTTGCTCATGTCCTCCCCTGCTGCACCTTGGCGCTCCTCTTCATGGCATTGCCGCCACCCTCCCATCAACGTAGGCATAGTACCTCAACACAAAGGCCAATGCCAGAACCACCCACTCCAAGCAAAAGATCACCACTCCAAGTCCCCCAACCATCCTCAGTATCACCACCCCATCATCCTCCCTCACGTAGGACTTCAACCCATCCAGGAGGAAGCTCGACGTCCTGGAGAACACGAGCACGGCCACTGACCCCTGGAAGATGGCCGTCAGGACAGTCGCCACCATGTGAGCGCCGTACCACTTGCTGGAGGTGCTCGCAGTCGAGGCGGCGGCGCAGCCGGAGATGGCACCGACTATGGTGAAGGCATGGAGGAGGATGAGGAGGAGGCCGCAGGCCGAGGGGAGGAGGCGGAGGGAGAGGGTGAGGAAGATGCAGCTCGAGGACGCACCAAGGAGGACGTAGTTGCAGAGGAGGAAGACCTTGTGGGTGCGGTAGTGGGCGAGGGACACGTCGGACAGCGAGGCCGTGACGGAGAGCCCCATGGCTGATTCGAACCCAGAGATGGTTTCAGAGGAATGGGAGAGGAACAGGGTGGAGAGATCTCTTCTTTTGGGGGAGAAAAAATGTCTCGGCTCTGGGAGGAGATTAGTGAGAGAAGGCTGGGAGAGAAGGAAGAGAGAGTAGTGCTGTGAGGGGAAAGGGATGGGCAGCGGTCTTATTTGAAGCTTGAGGGGATGGGAATTCGACCGTTTGGAGGAGGGCGCCGAGTGGGGACGAGTAGCAACGGCTAGTTTTTCAACTTTACTCTCTTCTATTCCTTCTATGCAGCATCCGATGCAGTTATATCGAATCGGCACCGTTAATCTGATGGGGCCGGTAGGGTTTTGTTATCATGGAAATCATAGCCATCGGATAAATAATCAATAGCCAATATCAAACGTAGTTCGAACTGACAGTCTGACACTAGCTTGGATCTCTTTCTTTGGTCCCAAGCCGGTCAATTCCAGTTGCCTTTCCTCTCCCTTCAGGTGTCAACTAGCAGTTACAGTAATAACTTCAGAAATTCTCACCCATTGGCATTAAAAAAAATGTCAGTGAATTCTTTCTCCTTTTCTTAGATTTCTATAATTTTAACCGTAATATATGGTGGTTCTGCCTCTGTGCTGTTTGTCGATATACCGCATGCTATGGCTGATGAACATGCTTTGCTATTCTGGACAGTGGGTTTTGTCTGATTAATATTCGCTGACAGATAGATGCTAACAGTATTTTTTTTGAGAGAACACTACGGATTTTGAGTACCTTGTTTTAGGAGATGCTTCTGATTGTAGCTGAATAGGTAAATAGGTTATTTGCGTTCTTCTTCTGCAACGGGGTTTTTGAGTGTTTAAGTATGAGCTAGGTTTGCTTTGAACGAGTGAACGTAACATCCTTTAGCCATAAGCTGTTTGTTTATATTTCGAACAAGGAAATGTGGAGATTGAAATAGGGCAACCGAATAGAGTCTGAAAAAAATTTCTTAGAATATGGGAAGGAGGGCTGATACTCAAGTTTGTTTCCTTGTTTCAGCAGTTGGTTAGAAGATAAATGAGTACGAAGAATATGCATTTTGCATTTTTCTGTTTCTGTAAGGAAGTATATTAATATGTTATGAATTACTAGAGGGTGGATGCAAAGTGTCTAAAGAAGTTTCAAAGATAAAGGAGTTCTATTTAAACCCTTGATTATACAACAAATACTAAGTCAGCGGAAGGTGGAATTGGTCATGTTATCTATACATTTTTAAACTAAAATCTATAGAATTTATCAAACTTAGAGTTTGTTGAGGGGGGGGGGGGTGTAGTTAGGTTTTTTCTTACATGGTGGCCTTCTAGGTTTCATGGTTAGGCTCCTTACTGCTTGGAAGTTGTTGGGATATACCGACCGACTCCTCTACGCCGACTCACCCTCGGACCTGTCCGACCGATGTCCGACTCTATCGACCGACCCTCTACACCGATTCACCCTCGGACCTGTCCGACCGACGCCCGACTTTACCGACCGGACCGACTGACGACTGCCGACAATAGCTGCCAACAATATCCGACCGAAAGTGTGTCGGCCGAGCGGACCCATACTGTTCCCGACCGGCTAAGCGTCCGAGCTCAAATCACCGACTCACTGTCGGGGGTGGCAGCTGTCGTCCGACTTAAACAAGGCACCAGACCAGCCGACGGTGCCCCTGGGTCATCACCCGACGTCTCGGTAGCCGAATACCGACGTATGGTCGGCCAGCCCTCCCAAATACCGTACGACCGCTATGGGCTGCTGTCCTGTCAAGGACGTGCTGTGTGACCGTCTTGGAGCATTGTCCTGCCAAAGACATGGGTTGATTCTGATAACCCGCGGCGATTTGATAGTCCACGGTGATTTGACAGCCCCCGACGATTTGACAACTCTTCAGTTGTTTGCACCATTAATGGCGGGACCACGCCGCATTCTACTATAAAAGGAGGTAAGGCAACAATCTTGGTAAGCTCTCTGACGCTCCCTCCAGCTCCCCAGCTTTCTCTAGCCCTCTCGAGCTGAGCCTCTGATTTTTCACTGTTGCTTAGTCTCCTCTCTGACTTGACCGTCGGAGGGTTCCCATCGGAGCATCTTCGATTGTGAGGATTTCTCTTACAGGTGCGCGACCTCGGCGATCGAGCGACGGGAGAATTGGCCGCAACAGAAGTTAATTACCTTGGAATTGGCACTATACCATGGAGGTTTGATGTAAAACCATTAGCTAATCACTTCAATGAGAGAAATCTTGGTTGATGAGTTAACTGATTGCTTGTTCAAATGGAGTGGAAGGATGTCAAGGTTGGGTCTGAGTTGCATTGATTGTTAGTTGAGAACATACTGTAAAGTAGTAGTTCCATAGGTATGGATGATAAAGAGACATAAATGAGCTTTACAAAGATAATCATTTTCTGAATAAAAATTTCACTGTTAATTGATTATTAATTGGTTAAATGTGTCCAGAGGTGCATCTAGGCTGTGTATCAACTACAGTGAAAATGGTAAAAGGCGAGCTATAAAAGTATTTTACGACGCTAATAAGCATCGAAAATAAGCTCTACGATGCTTCAAAAAGCGTCGTGAAAGCATCGTCTATGTAAGAGTGGAGACGAAAAGCACGATGCTTTTTAAAAGCATCGTAATATTTTCTAACGATGCTTAAAGCATCGTAAAATTAAATTTTACCGAGCTTTTTAGCATCGTTAATGACAACGCGTCCTCCACTCTACCAAGATGCTTTTCGAAGCGTCGGTAGTTAAGTCACTAACGATGCTTATAAGCATCGTTAATCAGTCTATTAACGATGCTTATAAGCATCGTTAATTTTTTTAACAGAAAAAAAATATATAATTTTATATACAAAAAAAAATACATACATTTCTGTACAAAATTATATCAATTATTCAAACATAAACCTGTACAATCACCACCATTCACACCAAAAGCAAACTTCAATAGCAAATTTAACCAAATCAAAAGATATTATTTTATATAAATAAAAATAAAATACTAATCATCATTACAATCAAGAGTTCAACCTAACTAAAAGCATACAGAAAATATAAGACTACAATAAAAATAAAATGATGTCAATCTGCAGGCGGATGGTCGTCGCTGTCTCCACGTGACGTGTCACCGTCTCGACGGTACCTGATGTGCCAGGAGCCTACAAGAAATATATGAAAAGCTTGATTTGCATATCTATAAATAAAAATATATAGATCATTAAATTAATATAAAAATATATATTTAATAATATGTGTTTACCTGAGATGGCCATACATCTCTAATAAAGATGTAAGCCGATCAATCTGTCCCCTCATGGCCTGCATCTCGGCACGACTCTGTTGCATCTCCTCCATCTCAGCGGTATGACTCTGTCTAATCTCCTGTATCTCCACTCGAGTCTGCGATGCGTGAATCCTGAGCATCTACTGCAGCATGCTGCGTATATTACTAACTTCAGATAACTGAGTGGAGGTGACTCCTACTCCATAACCCCTCACTCGGCTGTAGTGCTCTGTCCCATCAACTCTGTGAACACCTCGGCCTCGATACGAGCTGCTGCGTAGATGCTGCGGACTCGTCGTCATGC
Organism: Elaeis guineensis; assembly: GCF_000442705.2. Taxonomy (NCBI): domain Eukaryota; kingdom Viridiplantae; phylum Streptophyta; class Magnoliopsida; order Arecales; family Arecaceae; genus Elaeis; species Elaeis guineensis. The sequence goes on from NC_025997.2 coordinate 7,288,231, forward strand.
TCCATAATGAGAGATGTAGCCCTCTCTGTATTTATTTTGAAAATAAGAGTTATACATTAATAGCTAACAAAATTAAATTAAAATTATTAAAAAAATAAAATATTAATAATCATACATATAAATCTCTCGACTCATCTCGAACAAAAGTACCATCTTGATGAGTATGAGTCATCCGGTAAAACTCCACTTTACCGGGTTCCCTCCCATGCTCATCCACCTACACAAATAATTTTAATTTTAAGCAAACAGTTATAACAATTTAAAAAAATATATGAGTATCATGATACAGATATGATCCACGATACATAATGATATTAGTTATATAAATATTTCAACATAAAAATTAGAAGTTAATTATGAAATTTAAGGAACATACAAACTCCTGTCGGAGTCATGCATAACTCTTCGACCCCGATGTATGAGGAACAGACTGAGCTGCTCGTGCAGCTCTACCAATAGCAGAATAAGTCTGTAAAATAAAGTAAAGAACTTGTTATATGTATAATTATAATATACAATATAAATCAATATTTTTATAAAATATTTAAAAGAAAAGATAATGAGCAGATAATATACCTGTGCCCTCTCGGAGAACCAATAATGAACCAACTCCATCCACTGATGAAGAGGTACATCAGGAGGATAATTCCTAGCAACCTCCTCCTCTGTCATACCTGTCTCATATAGTCCTCTTCAATTGTGCTCTATATTCTTTCCATTTGCGGTTGAGAGACTTCATTACAAAATCATGAGTGGATGGAGGGAGAACAAACTTGCTCTATAAAAAAAAATTAAATAAATAAATTATATAAGTGATTAACAATTAATATACAGTATGAACATCAATTCATTACCTTATAACTCAGAGGAGCTCAACTTTGTATGTTGGAAGCATGTCATTCCATTTTGCATAGCCCAACGGACATAGCTGAGGCCTCCGAGCAACAGTCCCCAAAAATGAAGTCAATAAGCAGGCAGCTTTCTTAATTGACTGACCTAGCTGATTGCACTCTACAATAATTCTCTCGTCCTCACACATCTGCCACACATCTTGTACTACTGTGGTCCGTGTCTGGGGCGTACTCTCTCGGATCCGTCTGCAAAAAATACATAAAAGTAAGATATCATAAATATACATAAAATAAAATAAAAATAAAATTATATGAAAGATAATATATATCTGACGTGTATCTCATCATCTGGCTGATGAACAGGAGGATCGTGCTGTGCTGATGATGAAGAAGGACAGGGCTCGGAATGCTGTGCAGCTGAACTGGCCTCAGACTGCTGTGCTGAAGAAGACGTACCGGCCTCTGTCTGTGAAAACTGGAACTGCACACCAACATATCGTCTCCTGCGACACATGATGTCACCTAGCATTTATATAAATAAAAGTAGAATCAGTTAATATATGGAGTAAAATAACATAATAATTAATAAATTATATACATCATAAATAATTATTATCAGTAACAATCAAGCAGTAGTTTTTTTTCAAATTCTGTCCTAACCAACGTCGTCGTAGCATTTAAATCATCAGCTGGCACAAAATTGTAGGGCATACATTGTGTATAAGTGTCATCGTCATCATCCTCACTTGGTTTCCATATCATATAAGTCTCTAGGTTTTATTTTGATGGCAGTAAATCAATTTTAATCTTTTGCGTCTGTTACATAAAATACTTGACGAGCTTGAGATGAAAAAATAAATGGGTCATCTTCAATAACACACCAGTGTGTATCAACCTTAAAAATTTACAAGTGTAAATCCATTTGCATCTTGTTTCAAACCCCTTGATGAGTTTATGTCTACCCAATCACATCTAAACAATACTACTTTAAATTTTTATAATAATCCAACTCATAGATATCTTTAAGTGCACCATAATAGGATTTTCCATCTGCTTCCATCATAACACCGCTATTCTGTATTTTTCTAAATTTCTTCCATTCTCTAGTATGAAATTTAAAGCCATTAATTATGAAACCGTTATATCTATTCACAATCTTGTTAGGTCCTCGAGCAAGAGCTATTAGTTCATCTGAATTATTTCTCTCCATCATCTTTGATACCTAAAAAAAATGATATGAAGTGCTGTTGAGTTATCTGATATTAAATATGTATCAAAAATTAATGTATCCCACAATTAAATATAAATCACACCTGATTCGAAAGTCACATAGGGAATAACTCGACCAACCATCGTTGTTCAATCCTTGCATTAGGACGAATGTTATGATTGGCTCGTCTCTGATAAATTAAAAATTCACTGTATAAAATATAAATATATATTTAGAATATTATATCTAATATAAAATTTAAATATTGATGTCATGCCTTAAATATACTAACCTGCGATGGTCAGATATTATATCACTATGAAGTAACACATAACGATGTGCTTGTGCTAAGATTTTTGATCAAGTACAATACTTTCAGCTCTTCCCAAAAATTTTAATAGTTGAGAATTATACAATTCTACATTCTCCACAAAGTCATTATGCCGTTGAGGTCGACTAAAAATAGTCTCTACATCTGGAAGATATCTTGAACAAAATGTCAAACATTCATCAGCAATATATCCTTCAGCAATCAAGCCCTCGGATAGGCTCTATTTCGCACATAATCTTTAAGACGCACAAGATACCTTCAAGAATTAAATATTTATTAAAATATCAGTATGCTATTATTTCTAATAAAATTATCAAAAGATTTAAGGTTTGCAATAATACCTCTCAATAGGATACATCCATCTATAATGTACCGGTCCATCAACTTTAACTTCTGAAGCTAGGTGAATGAGCAGATGTACCATAATAGTAAAAAATCTAGGAGAAAAATTTTTTCCATCTGGCAAAGTGTAATTGCAATATCGGACTCTAACTGATCAAGTTCTCGAGGATCAATAACTTTTGAACATAATGCCTTAAAGAATGACAAAAATACATTGCAACAACTTGTTTCGACAATACGATCTTAAAGCTATTGGAAAGATATCTTGCATCAATATGTGACCATCATGACTTTTAAGATTTGAAAGTTTTTGATCCTTTAGATGCACACATCGTGAAATATTTAATGCATATCCATCAGGTACCTTGATACTTTTCAAAACTCCAAAAAATTATCCTTTTCTCGAGCAGACATTGTGTAATATGCAGGAGACACATAAATTCTATCATTAGCAAGCATTTTAGGATGAAGCTCCTGTCGGATACCTATTTCTTTTAAATCAAGAGTGCCTTCATGTTATCTTTGCTCTTTCCATCAAGGTTTAAAAATGTTCCAAGTAAATTATCACAAATATTCTTCTCTATATGCATGACATCAAAATTGTGCCGAATAAGATTATGTTTCCAATAAGGTAAGTCAAAAAAGATACTTCATTTTTTTCATAAATATTTACTGGGCTGTTGTGTAGATGCTATCTGTGTGTCTTCCTTATTTTCATCCTCGAAATAATTATCTGGATCTTGAAACACCTCTGCATCTATAGTACTGATATTGACTTCCTCTGGTAACCTTCGTGCATTAAGCTTTCAACATCATCCCTTCCTCTTTTTTTAGAGGACTTTGAGTGCTTACCATAGCTGTAATTGATGCCATCCATTTGTCTATGAACATCAGTTTCAGAAGGTGGAATAGGGCACATCCCAATTCTATAGTACCATCAAACAAATCTTTTTGAAATCGAAATGGATGATTTGCTTCCAACCATCGACGATGTCCCATGTAACAAAATTTACCTCCATGTTTTAACCAAATTGAATGTGTTGAATCTCCACAACAAGGACATGCGACCCGTCCCTTTGTACTCCAGTCAGATAAATTGCATATGCTGAAAATCATTAATAGTCCATAACAAAGCTACCCGTAGTTAAAATGTTTGGCCGTTGGAAGCATCAAATCATCAATATCCTCCCACAACTATTTTAATTCCTCTATTAAAGGCTGTAGGAAAATATCAATATCATTGCTGGACCCTTATCTCCTGGAATAACCATTGACAAGATAAGTGATGATTGTTTCATGCACATCCACGGTGGCAAATTGTAAGGTATCAAAATGACTGGTTAAGTACTGTAGGTAGAACTCAGATCCAAATGGATTGAAGTCATCAGAAGCTAAGCCAAACCTAACACTGCGAACATCAGAGGCAAAATCAGGATGCCTATCATCAAATGCTTTCCATTGAAGACTATCTGCTGGATGTCTCAACATTCCATCCTTTGTACATCCTTCATCATGCCATCTCATTGATGAAGCTATTTTTGATGATGCATAAATCTTTTTCAATTTAGGTATAAGTAAAAAGTAACGCAATACCTTTGCCGGTTTCTTTTTACTCCGCATTGCATCCAATTCATTCAGTACATCGTCTCGATCTTCTTTTTGTATTATCCATCTTGAAGATCCACATACATTGCATGACTCTTGATTAGCATTTTCACCCCGATATAACATACAATCTTTCGAACAACTATGAATCTTTTCGTATCCAAGATCCAATTCCTTTACTACTTTCTTGGCTTCATAATACGATGGTGGTAAACGAGTGCTTTCTGAAAATGCATCCTTTAATAACTTGAGCAGCATGGTAAAACTCTTCCCAGACCATCCATTCAAATATTTTAAATGGAATAAATATACAAGAAAAAAAATCTTAAAAAATTTCATACAATCCAGATATAATTCTTCATCTGCATCTTTCATTAAGGTGTGATAACGAGCTGTCTCATCATTAGATGTATGTATAGGCTCCTCAACATGCATACGTTCCATATGCGTACATCCATCAAACATCCCAACTGTTTCTTGTATACTACTGGATTTCTTAAATTTTGAACACCAATCCAAAAGCATCTGTGATCAAACCCTTTATATCATCATCTCTTGCAGAATTGTCTTGTAGGCTAGTGGATCCAAAATGAGTCAGGGGTTGGTTACATGATGATGCAACATAGATTTTTCATGAAAAATTCAGTCGGTATAACTTCTTAAAAAATCATTCCATACCAAATGTTCTTCAATAATTTGTGGATGTAAAGAAGAACTATTTACACATTTCCGACATGGACATAAAATCTTTCCATTCAATCTACTTTTCTCCATACCAAATTTAATGAAGTCATAAACTCCATCTAAATATTCTTTACTATTTTTTGATTTATTTATCCAACTTTTGTCCATTGTAGGATAAAAATGATTGAACTTGCAACTTATCTAAAAATAAAAAAAATTATACAATCTATATTAATGCAATGAGTAAAAAATATCAGTCATTTCATAAAATTCAAAAAAATAATAGCTATTGTAGTTCATTATATAACTTGAAGACTCAAAAATACATCTAGATATGATATGGTTTACATAGTAAATGCTTGCTATCATCAACTAATAGGTAAAGAAGGTCCTATCCCATTCAGAAAATATATTAATTCTATAGGTCAATTACAGTAATCAAATGATATACAACAAGAGCCAAAAAAAATTTGGCAGTATTTTTCTTTAGTTCTCCGTATAGGGAGAACAAAAGAAAAATACCATCGAAATTTTTTTCGAACCCTCAGCATACCATTTGATTATTGTAATGACCTATAGAATTACTCACATTTTCTAAACTGTCCATACTGGACAATCAATTGACCAATGTACATAATTTTTTTATCCGTACAAAAATAAATAAATGTATGGATACAATAAAATATATACATTAATCAAAAATGGGTCTATAGTTCTATGCAATGTAATTTTTTTAAAATTAATTCATAATTAACATTGCTGGCATCTTTCATCGGCCTGAGCGCGTAGGGCTGGATGCCTTCGGTGCCAATGGGACCAAAGACCCGAGCGCGCAAGGCGAGACCCAAGTCTCATGCATGTTAATTAAATATTGTGCACTGTGTCATAAACTTTTAACAACTAAATTAGATAATTATTCGATGGCAACCAAATAATAAAAAATCAACAAAATAAACCCTTAGGATTAGCATGCATCCTAACCAAGTCATTCAAAATTCTCATATATAATAAAACAAACAATCTCTTTCCCAAAGTCAGTCTAGCCATCAAAAGCTAAGGCATCACAATTAAATCTAGAAATAATTAACAAAAATAATTAAAATATTATCTAAATTCTCTAACTACTACGTACACTTCCAAATAATACCATACACGAGAATAATCTTCCAATCTAAAAAATAAAATATTATTAGAAAAATAATTACTTACAGTGGACAATAATACGAGAAAATACTGGATGATATTATTTTCGTCAAATACCTGCATTCAATAAAAAAATATGACAGTCAATAATTAATATATATTTTATCTATTTTAAATTATCCAAAATATATTTAAAAAAATTTAAATTATATACAAAGGTCGAGAGTGAGGGGAGGAGGAGCACCGGTAGCTGGAAGGGAGGCGGTGCGGTCGGGGAGCAAGGGGGCCAAGGAGCACGGCCCGTTGGGAGGGCCAGGGATGGGTGTCGGAGGCCGGGGAGGGAGGACAGGGGGGCCACCTATCGACTGGGTCGGTGGCCGGGCCGGGGGACAGTGGGGTGCAGCGTCGGGGATGGGATGTCGGAGGCCGGGGAGGGAGGACAGGGGGACCACCTGTCAGCTGGGTCGGTGGTCGGGCCGGGGGGGCGGGGGGTAGGGGCAGTGGGGTACGGCGTCGGGGAGGGGGATGGTGGGATGCGGCCGGGTCGGGGATGGGGACCGGGGGGGTCTTTTGGGCCTGCGAAGACAGCCGCCGGGAGGGGGGAGGGGAGGAGGGCCGGTGGAATGGCTTCGAGGAGGACGGACGGCGTACGACGTGGATGGCACGGGTGCGGCGTGGACGGATGCAGTAGCAGAGGGGAGTGACGGATGGTGGTGCGGCGTGGACGGCGGGTGCGGCACGGAAGTGGAGAATCGGTGAAGATGGGGGCGGGAGGGGATTAGGTACGAGAAAGGAGGAATGGGTGGGAGGGGGCGACGGCAGATAGATTAGGGCATGGAGAATGGGGGTCGGATTAAGCGAACCTAATGACGCTTTTTAGCATCATTAAATAATGATGCAAAAAAGCGTTGGCATTTTTTTATTTAACGACGCTTTTGCTAAAAGCGTCGGCGTTGACAATACTGAAATTTTACGATGCTTTTAAGTGTCGTTGAAAACACGACACTTTTTAAAAGCATCGGCATGTCAGCGCAACCTGCCGACGCTTTCAAAAGCGTCGGCAAAAAATGATGGTTAATTCTCTTTTTTACTGTAGTGATTGCAACTCGTCAGATCCAAGTAGCCTCGATCCTCTTAACTGGGGTGGGTCTGTACATCTCGGCAAGCTTCCTAGTCGGTAGTCTAAGGCAATAAGATCGGCCCCAAACCCTTAAGTCTTGACTCTGATGGATAGGGATCGGGATAGATAAGATCCTATCAGCAAACTGACCTCCAAATAGACGAGTGATAACCTGAGTCCTCTAGCCTCTAGCATCCTTAGTGATCAGCTCATAAACCAGCCAGTCATCCTGCAACTCTGTGCTGACGAAGGTCGGCCAACGTGCAAGAGGAGGTCGAAGATCCAGACATCATGGCTCACATCAACCGAACTAAGTCTTTTTTAAAAAGGCCATGATGGCAAAGAGTAAATTAGAATTTAGATGCAGCCCACCAATATTTAAGTATGCATTGGGAAACAATGAAGATAAATTATCACTCTCTAGTATAATGTACTCAACACAATAAGAGTAAGAAGAAATTAAACTTTAGCTCCCATATAGTCTAACACAAAATTATAAACCTGCTCAATTTCTAGCCATCATTTTACTTCAATTGATAGAAATAAATAAATCCCATAAAATCAAATCTGGGGGCAAGTCACGGGCATGTAAAATAGTGGATGAGAACACAAATAGAGTCCAATTTTAATAGCTTAAGCACACTACAATCCAAGTTTAGTAAAAGCTTTTAATATCTTTTGAAGATGTTTAACTTCCCAATATTAGTTGGCATATAAGATGAAAGCCACAAGCAATGTAATGTAGGATTTTGCTAAGTTGATGTCTTTAGGACCCCTCCTTCTGCACATATTTAATGAACTTCTTTTTTCTTTCGTATTCTTACTGGGTTTAGGTTGGGTTGAGCATAAGATATAAATTAATGTAGAAAACTAAGCGAATTGGGTCGGATTGGATTAGATCAAAATTAAGTAAACCTAAAACTGATCCGAAAAATAGAGCTGGTCTAATTTTAGAACCTAACTTGGCCTTATAGGTCCTTAAAATAGTTTTAATTAGGTATTAGTGGGTCACCAGTCAATCCGACGCATTAGCAACCTTAAATGCGTCATACATGTCATCATAGACAATAGATAATCATCCGACGCAAAATCAAAAATCACCATACTTAATTTAAAAATATATACATATATACAGGTTATCTCTTTCAGTTTCAGATTTAAGTACCGCGAACACCAGTTCACTCCCTAATTTATGAACTCGGAGATAAGATATTTTGCTCAATATCTTCTAATAATTGCTCCTCTATATAATCAAATCTAAGTATAAAAATAATAGACTATGGTGGAAAATTATGGTATATGACTGAATATTAAAGATCCAAGATCCTTCATAGGATCAATCAGTTGATTTGAGTGGGTTTATCCAGATATCCAGACCTTATTGATCCACAAGGCATCCGGAGAGAGAAAGGAAGAAAGTGGAGAGATAGATAGTGAAGAAGAGAGTTAAAGTGAAGAGAGAGAATAAGGAAGAGTGTGTCAAGAATATATATATATATATATATATAATATATATATATATATATATATATGAGGTTTTCTGGTTGATTGAAGGAAAACTAAGCTCGAAATCGTCAGCGATTGATCGGAGTTCGTGAGCGAGATGCACAGAGATAAGAAGGGATAGCTTTTAGGTGAAATCCTTGGGTCTCGCCGGAGTCCAGCGTGCCCTAGGAATCCCTTCTTCCCTACGGAATCGGAGAAGGCATCGATCGGACGGACTTCCACCGGAAGTGGAAGTCTTCTATTCCGCCTCACGGCCAGGCTTTGGAATTTCCGATCTTGCAGTAAAATCTGCAGTCTCATGGCCGGTCAATGGACCGGGCCTTTACAATTATGGCACGAGATGACTGACTATGAATATTTGTATTATATAGACTTATGGTATCGGATGGCCATGCTAACCGTTATTTGTTTCTCAAAATCTCGATCGCTTTCCATCTCTGTGCAATAATTATAGCTGTGATTTCCTTTAATTTTTGTACGACAGCTATGGTATTTATTACTTCGTATTTTATTCTTATTCAGTCCCCGACAATTTAGTGATTATAATTACGATTCACACACACAATGGAGAGTTCGGTGAGATTGTCTTTTCCAAACAATAATTCAACGTTCTCTGGTCTTCCAACTAATTCCCGTCTAAAAGTTCAGATGATGAAGTCTCTTCCTTATCCTCTCCCTTCTCGTCCTCCTCTTCCTGTAAAAAGAGCTCCATCACCTTCTATCTTATTATCCTATTCCTCATCATCTATCTAGCTATATTCTATGAAGAGGAGTTGACGTATCTCTTCAAGCAATCAATTCCCAAGTCACAAGAGCTCGAAATCTCGGAACGACCGCAGGAACCCATATCACCGCCACAAGGTTTGAAGCCCGTCTCGGAACGACAACAACAACTTACAATATCACCACAAGGTTTGAAGAATAACTTCGAGTTGGGGTGGTGCTAAATCAAATAACCATTGATTACAGGAGATGTCCTCCCGTTTGCCGTGGGGAGGACGGAGGAGGGATGCGATGTGTTCAAGGGCATGTGGGCCTACGACGAGGTCTCAAGGCCTTCCTACGCTGAGGATGACTGCCCTTTCATGGAGCCTAAGCTGAAGTGCCAAGCCAATGGGAGGCCCGACAAGGCATACCAGAACTGGAGATGGCAGCCTCATGGCTGTTCCCTTCCAAGGTACGTGTCGCATTCACAGAACTTAATTCCAAGGTACATCTTCCTTGGTAGACCAAAAAGATATAAAATTTTTTTTTTTTCTTATAAAACATGTAAAATATAACAGGTCACTACATACCAATAGTTTCATATGATCGGTTCCTCATAAAATATATACCATGAATTCTGTAATGACCGCAGCGAGGAACTGTAGGCAAATCCCCTCCGTTTGTTGGTATTGAATAGAAAACCAGCACCTTCCCTTTACCCCATATATATATATATATATAAAGTATTGCAACTTTTGTATCTAAATTAATATGATACTTCCTGAGGTAGGTTTTTCCAAACTCCTTTGCATAAAAAAAGGTCACTATAATGATCTGCTATAATGAAGACAACAGATATTATTTGCATTTATGCACCCATATAGAGACATATTTACATAGTAGAAATTGAATTATATTCAACAATCTTAGCTCTTGTATTCACGAATTCTAATCACAAATTACAGCTTCAATGCCACCTTTATGCTCGAAAGACTCCGAGGGAAGCGAATGCTGTTCGTGGGAGACTCCTTGACCAAGGGTCAATTCGTCTCCATGCTGTGCCTCCTACGTGGTTCAATCCCCAGACACTCCAGTCACCACAAATTCTATCAATCCCATAGCATCTTTGCTGCTCCGGTAATTTTTATATATATTTTAACCAAAGCTTTGGAATTGGAAGAATTATGTTGCACCTAAAAAGACTAATTATCATTCTATATCCATAGGAATATAATGCTACGATTGAGTTCTACTGGGCACCATTCCTCGTCACATCAAACTGTGATAATGCCACTTCTCACAAGGGGCTTGATAGAATAGTACACGAATATTCGGATCACTTGAAAGGCATGCTCAGCATTGGAAGGGAGTCGATATTTTGGTCTTCAACACATACGCATGGTGGCAACCAGGAAAAATGATGAAGATAGTGTAACTTAATTCTCAATCCATCAACTTCATGCCTCCTCTAATTTTCTAGCTACTTAGCTTCATCAAAACATATGCATTGTTCGCAGACGACGGTCTTGGGGAAAGAAGTACATCAGGTGGATGAAAGCCGAGGATGGCTATCGGCTTGTGCTGAAGAGCATGGTGAGCTGGTTGGAGAACAACATAGATCCCCAGAAGACTAGGGTCTTCTTCACAACCATGTCAGCGACTCATTTTAGGTAAGCAATTTCCCTATCTGTAGTTATTACTGTTACCATACTCCTCAAAGTCCAGAGTCTGAGCTGCATTTAGTTTGACATATAGGCCTAATTCTGTCCATCTAACGTAATATAATATAATCTAATGCACTTAGTTTTTTTTTCACTGATTTTTTTCAACATATAAGAATAGCAAATCATTAGCATTGGAAAACTTAAAGACTCTATCAACTTCCACGTTTCCTGTTGTAAATAGGGGGTAGTATCCTACTTCATTAGCACTCCAAAAAAATATTTGCAACGTTGAACAGAGTAGTCATTCATTCAATAACTCGAACAAATCTATTTTCCATGGTTCATTCAATATCTAATCTAGAAAGATGACAGGAGTGCCGAGTGGGGAGGGAAGCGAGATGGTAATTGCTATGGTGAAACGACTCCCATTTTGGATCCAACATATTGGGGCTCTGGTTCGAGCAAAAGCATAATGAAGGTGGTAGGAGAAGTATTAGGTGCATCAAAGACTCCCATCACCATCATCAACGTCACCCAGCTCTCGGAATACCGGAAGGATGCACACCTCTCAATCTATAGATTGCAGCCGTACGACTTAACTCAAAAGCGACCGGCAAAATCGGATGGCTATGCTGACTGCAACCACTGGTGCTTGCCTGGCCTCCAGGATACTTGGAATGAACTCTTGTATGCAAAGCTCCTCTTTCCGTAGCAGCATTGGTTTACGAGGGTTTCAGTTCATATTCTTTAACGAATTTGTTTCTCTCTTATCTACTCGGTTTTTTCGTTTTGGCTAAGGATTTTGATATTACGTTGTTTTATTTGATGCATAATTTAAATTTCATGAGTGCTAGCTACTTTGATATTGAAATAAGCAACCAAAAAAAAAAAATTATAATAAGCAACCAAGCTTTAAATTAAACTCGCGTCAAGTTATAGTTCAAGTTTGAATTGAGCTTCATTAAAGCTTTAATTGAATTTAGCTTAATCTAGGATTATCAAGCTGCTTAATTTGGCACATGTTCAGTTTAGTTTGAAATCAAGCTTGAATTCAAATTGAAATAATAGTAAACAAATCAAGCTTGGTTCAAATTCGAAGCTTAAAATTAAATTCGAAGCTTAAAATTAATTTCAAACCCAATTTTATTAGACGCAAGCGTGATCAAGCTCAGTTACACTTCTAATTAAGATAGATGTTGGAACCTTCAAAGGGTTTTTTGGGTTGTCTTTTGATGCATATCTTCTTATAAGAGAAGCTTTGGCTCACCCTCTTCATTCGTTCCCTCAATGAAATTGTCCTTTATTTTTTCGACATTGGTTACTCAAATAAAAGAAACATTGGAACTATAGCTAAATAGCTGAAGTTAATGATTAAAAGAGATCCAAGCAAATCTAAATCTTTTTTTAATTCGACCTATACTTGAATCTTAGACCCAAACCCAGTTTAATTTAGATTTGTGTGAAGTCGTACGTGCATATGTGATAGGATAAGGCCAGTTTGAAAGCTTGGCAAATGGATGGCCCTATCTCCTCCTTTTATAACGATAAGAGTTAGCACCATTTCATCAAGAGAATCGAAAATTTTCAAATTATCTTCAATGGACCCGTTGTAGGAGTATAGTCGTCTCTTGGCTCATCATTGTGATGTCTCCATATATACTATTATGGAATACTAGCCCTTGTTATGGAATGTACTTTTATGACATGCAATGATTACCATAGGATATATTATTATGGCATAAGATGACGAACATGGAATATTCCTATTATACCATATGATGGCTATGCTAACCCTTATTTGTTTCTCAAAATATCTTGATTTCTTTCCGTCTTTGTATAATTATTGCAGTAATGATTTCCTCTATTTTTGTACGACAACTAGAAATATTTATTACTTATTTTTATTTTATTTTTATTCAGCTCCCATGAATTTAGAGATTATGATCATGACACATGATTCATGCATACAATGGAAGGTTCGCTCAATGAAATGGTCATTGATTTGTTTCAACATTGATTGCTCAAATTCCTTACAAAAAACATTGTTTGCTCAAATAAAAGAAAAATTGGAACTATATCTTAATTGCGTTAACTAATGATGACAAGAGGCCCAATCTAATCCAAGTCTTCTTTAATTGGACGTATACTTGAATCTTGGACCAAAAGCTAGATTAATTTGGACTTTTGTCAAGTCGGATGTAGATATGGATTACAAAATGGATTTGGGTCAGTTTCATGAAATCTTGGCAGTGGATGCCTCATCTCCATTTTTTTTGGTAAATCAGGGGATCTATTTGTAGATGAGTTTTTACGTAGGAAATCTGGAAAAAGGAAGACCATGAGATATGAAAACGAAAGGATGTAACGATTAGCACCATTTTATCAGGAGAATCAAAAATTTTCTCATAAATCATATAAATATTTCTAAATGCATTACAGTTCGCAAGCTCACCGGATCAAGTTGATGAACTCCGACATTGCTGAAGTGCATGAACTGTTCAAGAAGAAAGATACTACCAATTATGCAAATATATTGATTAAAATTTGCGGCTTGGAGTCCCATAATAAGCTGCTAGCCTACGTTATAGCTAGAAGATAATATTTACAAAGAACAGAATCAATTCAGCCAAAGGCCCAATGAATAAGATCAAAGCATCACAAACTCATAAGCCCAATGAAACAGCACGGCGAGAATCTATAATAGTTCAAATGCACATGTTAGTTAGAGGTAGCATTGCTAAATTAGTGTCTCAACCTCGCTACCTAATTCAATGTCCTATTCAACTGTCCCGAATCTTTTAGAAATTTATGTGCTAAAAATTCCTCACTAGAAAATATCCTCTTTTTTTTTTTTTTTTGCCCTAACAAATAATCCTACTTTTCAAAAGCAATAAAACACTCTCTCCCAAATCCAACAAAAGCCTTGATTTTACAACACCACTAAACCAGAAGTTTGAGACCACCCAAATTAATAAAAACGGAAAGTAAGGTTGTTTGCAGCCATGGACGCTCAATGGTCATTGAAGACCTAGATCTCGAGGGGCTCACAGTGAACACAAAAGAACTACAAGGTTCCATTGGCCATCTTTTGCCGGTCTATTCATTTGTTCAATCTTTTTTTTCATGTTCGAGCAGAGATGCGTAGCTCTAGATTCTTAATCTATTTTTTTACTAATATTAATCAATATCAGGGAAAAAAATTAGATATATTATATCGTTGGGTACTGAATAACAAATGGATATCTTATTCAAAATGAAAATATTGAAGAAATACTGTTAGTTAGTTAAATTTTTATTGATGGTCATTTTTGAATGATCCATATGAAATATTGTAGGAGGAGGAAGAAAAATAAAATGTCAATGTCAAAGCTCTTGAATAGATTTCGAAGAGTTATGTAGATGCTTTTGCGGAAAAACCATGTGTATAAATTAGAAAGGAAGTGGGTTAATTTATAACTCCAAGTTGACTCATACTAGCCTAATGGTGTTTTGAGTAACAATATTCATTTAATCCAATGTCCACATGATAACTAAGTTGACCTATTTTTGGAGCCAAATTTGCTGACTTAACCCACGTGCATACTAATTATCACTTCAATCTGTTATAACTATCATCATGGAATACTGTAGAAAGTGAATCATGGAAAGAAGAAGAAGATGAAGAAAAAGAAAAAAGGAAAGATCCACCATAAGAAAGCTTTAAAAGGAAAGAACGGCAGTTTCTGAGCCATGTTGCCTCTCTCCACCAAACAAATGCGTTTCCTCCATGTGGTGACCAGAACACACTGAAGTTTGCTCCTCATAAAAAATTCCTTTAAAAAAAAGGGACAAGAATGGTGCAATTTAATAAAGGTTGAAGGCAAGTGATGCAGCACTCTTTCCAAAAGATATCACATGCTGATGGATCCCCCAGGCAATGTACAGCTATCACACTGCTTTTGCATCATGTGCCCTTTTAGGATATCCCACTTTATAATTTTATTCTACGCTATCCTAGAGGACTGTTTTATTGAAATATATTAGATTACAAAATAATTTTATAATTTTAAAAAATTATTTATTTAAAAAATAATTTTTATTATATTTAATTGATAAAAAAAATATATTAAAAATGATACTGAAAAAATATTACTATGTTTAATTGAAGATAAATTCATGTAGACATATAATCAAATTTACAAACATATTTTTCAACATAAAATAATTTTTTATACTAAAATAATATTATTATCTCTAATTAATTTTTATGTAGTGACTATAATAAGATATCCTTTACAATAATATCATCTCTATTTTATTTTTTTTTACGAAAATTTTTTATTGAATAAATTTAGAAAAACATCGTAACAAATTCTATAATTATATATGTATCTTTATTAGAGATATTTTTATCGAGTATGGATTACTGTCACTTGAGAATTTATTAAGTATCAATTTTTTATATTATTTATTTTACCTTCTCTTTCTAGAAAATAAATATAGAGCATATCAATTTTTTTAATCATTTCTTTCTTCACTTTTTCATACCAACCATGATAATCTGATATGAAAATCATGTTTCATACCGGATTACTCTTAACCAAATGGCCTCTAAAAATGTTTTGAGAAAGAAATATTGCCACATCTGAATATATGCCATTCTTACTATAAAAAAAAAAAGAATATATACCATTATGAATAAATATATAGATGTTTTGGTAGTGAATTATGTATGGGTATTCTGAATTTATTTTTTGAGAAAAAGATTACTACATTTAACTTGTTTGGTTTGCAATTAATTGCCATCTAGATATTTTTTTTTAAAAAAATGTAAAGATTAGATGCATCATTTATATTGACATCACATCTATCAAAATAATAATAATAATAAATATATATTATTTAATTTTTTTAAAAAAAATAGAGAGGTAAACCCCGAAACACCATATCGGAAAAAAAAAAATCAGAATCTTGTTGAGCAAGTTAAATTTTTTAGTTTTACTGCCGGTCCAAAGCCCATCAAATTGAAGCATATATATTTTTTTAAAAAAATAGATGATTAATATTAATAAAAAAAATATATCCATAAAAATTAAAAAAATAAAATATTAAAAAATTGAATAGAAAGGTTAGTTGAGAAAATAGATTTGTGTGATTCACCGTACCCTCCCTCAATTTTTAAGTCAAGTATAACATAGCTTATTTTAACATGTGGCTCGTACTTCATAATATTTATAAGATAATGTTGACCCCCCACCAGTTTCATGGATGAAATAGCCAGGCTCTCTCAGCTTGGTGACATGAAAGCTAAAAAAACCGATAAATATAAACAATATATTAATTGAGATCATCATTTTTTTCATATTTAAAAAGCGAAGTGGCTCTGCGTGGGAGAAATCATGTGTTAGAAATATCCTATCACGTGGACCTTAACTTTCCAATAAAATATTATTATATTATTTAATGATTTAAATTTTAAAATTTTTATTTAATTAAAAAAAAATGAATAGAAATATAGCTCACAGTTAATTATGGTTGGGCATTCGAAATCTAGTTTTTGCGAGACTTTTTTAATCTCATTAAATAATATAATAATATTTTATTGAATGATTCTTTTTTTGAATGGTTGTAACCAATAATTTTAGGAGCACAAAAATTAAAGGACACAATGAACCATCAAAAATCAAAAGCATATTTTGTATAAAAAATAAAAAATTATTTGCTAATATTATCATTTTTCTAATATTTGAAATGACCGACTGACTCGAGGGTACAAAAGTTAGTCCCTTTGCCAACTGGGAACAAGCGGCTGGGAGCCACATTTTACTTAATTAACTGTCTTCAATTTGACCTGCCACCAATTGTTTTGTCTCTTTTTTGCCTGTCGTTTATTTGCTATCCAATCCGAAGCCGATCCACAATGATTGCCCCCAAACTGTAGCTCTTCTCCACCCAAAGAGCTCAGATGAAAACCCCTTCCTTCCACTTCATGAGCTCTTCTCTCTACCTCATCTCCCTATCCCTCACCATATTTCTAGCCTTCCTATATGCCGTGGGTTTTGCCTCATCCTCAAGAAATCATTTCTGAGCTCTAAATTGCTTGAATACTCGTCTCAAGTTCAAGAAAAATCCATATCAAAACAAGGTAAGAAAGAGAGGAAAAAAAAAAAAAAATTTTTTTTTCATTAGGATCATAGTTTTTGCCTGCTTAGTGTACTGACTTAGAATTGGACTTAGAGAAGGATGTCGGCATGCCATTTGCCATTGGGAGGATGGAGGAGGGGTGCGACGTGTTCGATGGGAGATGGGTCTACGATGAGGTCTCAAGGCCTCACTATGCCGAGGACGAATGCCGTTATATCTCGGCTCAGACGAGGTGCCAAGCTTACGGGAGGCCCGACCAGGCGTACCGGCACTGGAGATGGCAGCCTCACGGCTGTTCTCTTCCAAGGTAAAGAAGCTGATCATAGAACTCAGGTTGGAGATCCATGATATTGCGAAAATCGCATATTTTGGATAATTATCTCATATTTTTTGCGATTATTCAAACCATTCAACCAGGGCTTGGAAATTAAGAGAGAGAGAAAAAAGCTCTTTATGGTCAATAGTTATATGTATAGATTAATCATTATTTCTTTGAAAGAACAAATTAATCATGACTAACCATGTAATTCTTTTTTCAGACTTTCTTGTATAGTTAAAATATTGCCCAATTAAGAGACTTATATTGCTATAGTTACATATTCCTTATATATAATTACTTCTAGAACAGTGCTTTTTCTGATTCCATAATTACGTCATTTCATAGATTAATAAATTTGGGGGAAGATTTTCGCTTTCTCCACTTCCCCTCTAAAAAAAATGTGAGAGAATAATAGTATCACATAACGTTCGTTATTAAAAAAAAAAAACTTTTTAACACTAATTATTTGAGTAATAGGAATAGCTTTGTCATAAAAAATAGCACTTTTGCTACAATGTGGAATTATATAGTTCTCTAGATCTGTCACTTATAAGATGGGGTCTTCTGAAATATTTACAGCTTCAATGCCACTTTTATGCTCGAAAAGCTCCGAGGGAAGCGAATGATGTTCGTTGGTGACTCCTTAACTAGGGGCCAGTTCACGTCCATGGCATGTCTCCTTCGGCGTGCCAGCTCCAAGTTTGTAAAATCCCATAATCGCTTCCGATCACATACCATCTTCAGAGCTAAGGTAATTAACTTCCGATATTCTAATAGTATCTATATAGGTAATGCATTTTGAATAGAAGATCCAATCATCTTGACACTAATGATCTCTCTATATTCATAGAAATACAATGCTACAATCGAGTTCTATTGGGCTCCATTTCTTGTCGAATCGAACTGCGACAATGCCACCGTGCACCGAATTACTGATAGAATAGTAGATGTACATCCAGAATCCATCAATAAGCATGCTCATAATTGGAAGGGAGTTGATGTTTTGATCTTCAATACATATATGTGGTGGATAAGAGACACAAACATCAAGACATTGTAAGTTTCCTCCAAATTTCATCATCTTTTTTGCAACATTTTTTGTTTACTTTTGTTTATGCTTAGGCAAAGGTCTGTCGATGGCGGCTTAGAATATGTCCAGGAGATGAAGAAAGAGGATGCCTATAGCTTGGTGTTGAAGAGGATGGTGAGGTGGGGGGAGGAGAACTTGGATCCTGAGAAGACCAGGGTCTTCTTCACAAGCATGTCACCTACTCATTATAGGTAAAGCCATCTCCCTGCCTGTAGTTTTACATTTTAACTAGTTCATAATGGTCAAGAATGGTAAGAATTAAAGATCCTTTAGTTCTCAATGGACCATGTAAGGGCTCATAAATTGGACCCACACTAGGGCCCATCATGTGGACATGCAGGCCAAACTCACTCTAATCGGGGAGGAATTCTTAGGTAGACTTAGTCTACCACAAGTATCGTAGACAAAGCCAATGAAAAAATTGCCACATCAGCAGCAACCATTTCAACTCACCTGCTTGACCACCTTAAAACTAATCTGCTATGTATTTAGGGCCCCATAATTGGGTTAATTTTGGGCCTGGCCTGGTGTTTGGTATTCCATTTTTGCAAGAAAGATGACTAAACCTGAAATAACTTCCGTGCATCAATAAAAAAGAAGCTGAAATTGCATCTCTTTCATTCATGTTATTACAAGTTAATGCAGCTTAAAAGTTTTATTTTCATGGATTTATAGTAATATTTTTGCCATGTGTAATGTAATGTGTAGATATACTATAAACCTTCCTCATTGTCCGAACAAGAGTTGGATCTGTGCATTATAATTCGACCTCTGATCTAGAAAGATGGCAGGAGTATTGAATGGGGAGGCAAGCATGACGGTAGTTGCTACAATGAAACAACTCCAATCACTGATCCAACAACATATTGGGGTTCCAGTGCCAGCAAAAGCATGATGCGAGTGGTGGAACAAGTTTTAGGCGAGAGTAAGATCCCCATTACTGTCCTCAACATCACCCAACTCTCAGCATTTCGCAAGGACGCACACGCTTCAATCTATAAACAACAATTACACGAGCTGACGCCCGAACAACTGGCCAACCCTAATAGCTATGCCGATTGCACCCATTGGTGCTTGCCGGGTCTCCAGGACACTTGGAATGTGATCCTCTACACCAAACTCTTCTATCCTTAAAAACTACGTACTTGCTTGGAAGGGTTATGATCCAAAACTCATTGGATCGTCATTCTTTTTCCCCTGATAACTTTGATTTTTTTTTTTTTTTTTTTAGACGGTATTGAATGAAACAAGGATATGAAATGATACTTGTAATGTCAAAACAGGATGTGTATTTGACATTCAGGAATGCTTCATTTTAAAGGTTTTCGTTTCCTCGGTATTGGCGTCTGCTTTTTATTTTTTGCTTTTTTTCTTTTTTTGGGGGGGGGGGGTGTGGGTTGCCCTGTTTTTTTTTTTTTAAATTTAAATTTATCAATAAAGCTCTAAATCGGATTTTTAAAAATATATTTTAAATGAAAAGGATCCGAACTAGGTATAGTCAAAAAAACACCCAAGAGGAAAGTAAACGTTATCTACTTTGAATCAAGTCACAATTCCTTGTCTTCACCTGATTCTGGTTGAATTGC
Organism: Elaeis guineensis; assembly: GCF_000442705.2. Taxonomy (NCBI): domain Eukaryota; kingdom Viridiplantae; phylum Streptophyta; class Magnoliopsida; order Arecales; family Arecaceae; genus Elaeis; species Elaeis guineensis. Next base: position 7,308,510 of record NC_025997.2, read on the forward strand.
TCAAATTTGGGATGAGGCGATAACCCGATCGAATTATCAGCCTGAATAATTTGTCACCAATATGAAATCCTCCTGGCTTCTAGACGAGCGGATGAGCCTCTAAACTTCGTTGTAGAAGTACGCCAAATGGAAAGCAAGGAATCCTGTAGCTTGGGCTATGGTTCTCCCGATGGGGAAGGCTTGGGCTTTGCTCCGAATAGTTAATCGAAAGAGTAATTCTTTGTACACTGCAGGTGATGTAGAAAATTCGATGTAGAATATACCGCATCATTTAATTGATCCATGTAGTTATCATTTTTCAATGCACTTTTAATATTTTGCAAGTCAATTTTTGTATGACAAAAATATCCCTGCTCTAAATATCATATTTTGACCTCGGATGTCATAATATCACCTTAAATGTCATAATTTTTTTTTTCAAAAAATAAAAATATTTTCATCATTCAAAATTTTTAATAACAAAAATATCTCTATTTTTTGTAAAAAATTATAGTATCTGAGGTCATATTTTGCCTCGAATATCATAATATCACCTCAGATGTCATAATATGAAAAGGGTATTTTTATCCAACCATTTTTCAATTTTTTCAGTTGAAAATTTTAAATGACAAAAATATCCATGTATCGTGGAAAACATCCGATATGAATATTATGATATCCTGCAGATCGGATGTCATAATTTTTTATAAAGGACAATAATATTTTCATCATATCAATTTTTTAAAAAAAATTGATCTACAAATATTAAATATATGTTAAAAAATAAAAATTATATGAATCAATAAGATGAGATGATGCACTCCATATCGGATTTTCTATATCGTTCCGTGATGCAGAAAAAATTTCTCTTAATCTGAGAGACCCAAGACAACGTCCTGCAGCCCGGCCTTTTGCAAGCCCAAGTCACAGACCCGATGTAACGTTGTCGAGGAAGGATTATTCATAAATCATATGAGTGTCATAAATCATATGAGGTATGACCATCCGTTTCTTTTTCTTTCACTATCAATTTCCAATGTCCAAATTATGCGGCCGATTTGTCATCGTCCGAGATTTTCAAATAAAATGGATTGCTTAAAGGAGAATCTTTTGGATTTTTGGTATTGTCGCCAACTATTTTTCTTTTATTAAGGGAACCATAATTATGGCCTTATAGTTCTTTTTTTCTTTAATGGCAAAATGGTAAATGTGAAGAAACAATCGTTTAGGATATATTATTTTGCTTCACCATTGTAATTCCAGTTATGTTCTTAAGCATATATATATACATATTGAAAAAGGTCTAGATGCAGTTTGGAAGAAATAACATCATGTTATCGTGGATGCATGTGGATCAGTTATGTATCATATATTATTTATGACTTTGATTTTAATCAAATACAAAGAACCCATGAGGATGTGCCATGCGTTTGACATACAACCAGTCTAACGGTCTCCGGTGTAGCCAAGTACATTAGCTAGAAGATGCAATCTAATATGATGCTACTGTCTAATCACACTTAATTCTCTGTAAGACGTAACTGTAGGTCTACGTCAAATTCCTTAAACCAAAATGCACCCTTGATTCTGATCTAATGAACTATAGCATCAAAATTTAGGTACATTTTCATAAAATTTTAAATCTTCTGGAATGGAGCTGTTTTTTATTTTTCATAGAACGGGATGCACCGTTATTCTATTCTGTTTCGACGGGACAAGGGATATCCTAAAATGTTCCGATCAAGATGCTGGTAGGACAGTCCTATCGTGATATATGGAATGATATCTCATCTCAATGTCTCGCAGGACGTCCCATTGAGATCTGAACCTTTGACATATTGTTCATTAATCATGCATCCTGAGATGTCTTTTCTTAATCTCAAGATCTTATCGGTCTAGGACAGCCATCTCTTAATACTGTATTTTTCAGGATGGTCTTGCAATTGCTATCTTACATTAATACGCCATTGCCCCAATATTGCCTTAAAATTTGGTGAGCAGAAAAGTAGGTAACAAAATCGCACTTGGTCTTCTTTTTCTTCCTCTTTCGTGGTTAGGAGGCACTTGGTCTTTATCCTAATGGAAATCTACAACTTGATTAAAGTAGGAAATCATGCATGTCAAATTAGTCATTTGAGTTGATAAGCATCTTCTGTAGGACAGTCTTGGTCAGGGTCGGTTCTGTAACATGACAAACATCATGTTCATGATGTTCTATTGTTTGTTGCTGAAGGGATGCATCATTGTGCCGCCAACCAATAAAAACTATAACACATGAATGATGCTTCAATTCTAATCCTAACACCAAAAGGTTTTCCTGCACCATTGGCATTCCACATGGCTTAAAAGAACCTGTACTGCATGCTCACAAGATCGATGCGGCTCGGTGGTAAATAGCCATTAAGTGTCACAAATTGCATCAAAAAAGTTTCTGCTTTTAAGAAGGCCTACCATCCACTCATGTGCCCTTCTCATAAAGCACTCATCTTCTTGTGACTGGTATGAAAGTAATGGAGGAAAAACTTTTTCACAGTAGGACCAGCTCTGCTAGCTTTTCTCCTTGTCACACTGTTCCAACTACAGGTAAAAAAAGATACCTTCTGGTAGGCCAAGCGAGAAGCTGTGAATGGTAGAACTGGTCATTGTTAGGGGGACGCACATTTGCTAACTGTTGACACGCAAACTCCACAAATTGCTCTCAAGAATCTCCTTGATTCATTCCTTGCTTCTTTCCTCTATTTCCCACCTAACTTGATACCAAACCATCCAGAGAAACCAGGCCCAACTTTAGCACCAAAGAAAAGCTTTGTTGCCAGATGTTGCAGTATTCCTCTCACACACCACTGCCAATGGTGGGTCACACCAACTCTCTGAGTTGCATCTGTTTTCTCATGTCAGATGGCATCTATGTAGCTTTTCTTGGCAACAGTCTGGTCCCAGAACACTATTCAAACACATTCTCCTCACGTACACAATCATCCGAATATGAAAGGAGCTTTCAGCTTTATGGCCATGCTATGTTTCTTCCAATTGAAGAAGCCATCTTCCCCACTATAAAATGCTTAATTTTATACTATTTATCTTATTTTCTTAAGCCCAAGAAATCCTTTCTGCTACCACTTGCATTATCTTCTTATATTTGGTTTCTTCCAGCTGCAGCAACTTCTCCTACCGCCACTGCTCAATTTGCCTTTTGTCCTCCCTTTCTCTTGCACGATAAACACTCCTCTCTTACTTCTTCATATGCCCGTTATTTGAACTATGTATTCAAAGTAGACGGTTGGCATGACTTCTTTATTTCTTTGTTAAAAATCACATGCTATTAGATGTATCAGATTTATGGATAAAAGAATTCTGTTCTAACTAATGAAGTATCTTGTACTATTGAATTAAACATTCTGAGATCATAAGTAAATTAAAATAATATAAAATTTTGTTTGAAAGATCAGATTATGATCCACAGATTTTTTTTTTTTTTTTTATAATGCTGACGACCAACATGACTACACCAATACCCATCGATATGGAGAGTAATTTAAATATTTTCTACGGTCGATAACTAAATATATAATATTTTGTAATATTTGTACTCAGCAGGAGACCATTTCTCTCTTGGAAGTCCACATTCTAATATTTAATCCTCAGGGCTGGTAAAACTCAATAACTACTCCGATGAGGTTGATAAGCACACCACCAATCTAGTCAATCGATATTTAATCCTAATTCTGGCTGCAACATCAAGCCTAGGCTCTTTCAAAATGCTCCCTTCCAATTCACTGTCAACTGTAGCCTTTTGTACATTATTAATATGATGTCATATGAATAGTGAATAATAAATATTGTATGTAAAAGAAACCTAACGAACATGTATATAAGATAATGTTATGATCATTTTTCAGAAATTGCTAGAAATCCATCATATATTTTAATCAGTAAATAAAATGAAGATAGATCATCTCAGAGAGACCTCACATGGCCAGAAAGTCCGGTGAGAAAAAGGAGGGAATTCCTTCAAAAAAGGCAAAACAGGAGAAAAAAAAGATCAAAGAAAATGCCTCAGACCACCAACCGTACCGATAACAATCAGCTAAATTTAGGCCCACGCACAGACCAAAAAAAATGTTATGATATAATTTGCCCACGTAATATTTTGATCCAACCTATGATTTAGCTCCATGTTCCAGTTGATGATCGAGGAAACTTTATATTCAAATCCTCAGAACAAGTTCCTACTGTACAAGCCAAAGCTTATTTTCTGCTCATAAGTTCAAATGAAGAGCCCCTCCTCTCCCCAGAGAAAAAGCTCCTTCTCCTTCTACGCCCTTGCTCTATCCTTCGTCGTCTTCGTGGCCGTCCTCTATGGTGAAGACTTGAGTTGCATCTTAAGGCAACCGTTTCTGAAATTCCAACAGCTCCAAGGCTCAGAAAAACAAGAAGAATCCATAGCAACACAAGGTAAGAAAGCCTTTTTTTTTTTTTTTTTGATGAACAAGATACAGCGAAGAAGGTCTACTCGCTTAGTATACTAATAACTCAATATTGGCCTTAGAGAAGGATGTTGTCTTACCTTTTGCCATCGGAAGAACGGAGAAGAGGTGCGACGTGTTCAACGGTACATGGGTCTATGACAATATAACAAGGCCTCACTACGCTGAGACTGATTGCCCTTTCATCCAGCCTCAGCTGAAGTGCCAAGCTTATGGGAGGCCAGACAAGGCTTACCAGAATTGGAGATGGCAGCCTCATGGATGCGCCCTGCCAAGGTTTGTGTTGCCACTCATAAGTACTTTGTTGTCGAAAAGAGAAGTGCGTTCTTTTCTTTCAGTCACAATGTTGAGATGTATAATTAAATTAAGCATGATCTTTGCTGATCACCACAAAACTGTAGTTTTCTCAAAAAACTACAAAACTGTAGTCTAGACAAAAATTTTCTATTTGTTGATTTGAAGTATTAATCTTGAAAAATTATATATTTAGGAATTATTTTATATTTTGCACTCAATAAGAAGAAATCAATTAATCTGTTAAATATGTGTGGTTTATGAACTAGTGGAGAATTAGCTTTGGTTTAGCAAAGAATTTTAACCGCTAATATTATTTTTCCTTTTTCTCATCTTCTTTTCCCGGAATGTGAGTTGCTCCAAATTGCAAATATCCTCATCAACTGAGGGAGGTATAGTCTGGATAAATGATAATCACTAACTGATAATATAATTATCGTAGTTTTTTGGTTTTCTAGAGTTTGTATGATATGTGTAATCGTATTATATAGCATGATATCTTAGTTTATTGCTCTGATAGTATTGCTTTCTTTGACAGGGAATTATTAAGCAGAGAGTTAGAAGGAGAAAAACAGAGCGATTTTTCCAAAAAACAAAAGGAGAAGAAGAAGAAAATAAAAACACACATAGATTTTAATAATTGACTAAGAGCAAATGATTGATTTAATTTATTTTTTTAGCCAGTATATCGGCACGGCTAAATATTTGCTAAAGATTTTTTTTTCTGAAAGTCGCTCGTTTTTACATGTGAATCTTCAAAAAGCCACCTGCAGGCTCTTGTTTGTAAGAATCTATCCCTGATTTTTGTTGTTCAATTCCCTACTTCCAAACTCATGAATTTTGTCATTGAAGGTTTATCATAAAAAATGAGCTTTTGAAAGTTTCAGAAAAAAAGCAATCTTAACTACTTTATGTACACATCCCTTTTACTGATTACTCTAATATTAGAAACTATGGTTAACAGTGTGCTAAATACTGTTTTTGATTTGATTCAATTACATTTCATCAAAATATTCAAGATACAGTGCGATTATGAGGCTATGCAGCCTTTTCTCCCTGAGGCAAATGGTAATAAACTAAATTTAAACTAATTTCTCCGCTAATTTCCTCAAGAAAAACTAACCAACATGAAATAGCCTAACATATATTAAAAAAACCCCATCAAAAAATTATTAAAAAAAATGAAAAACTCATTCGTTAGTAATGGCGCATTCTTAGTTAATTCCAGCAACAATCCACTGCCTCTAACGATATAAGCTCTGCACGGGTTACAGCTTCAATGCCACCTTTATGCTTGAAATGCTCCGTGGGAAGCGAATGATGTTCGTCGGAGACTCCTTAAATCGAGGTCAGTTCCTCTCCATGGTATGTCTCCTGCAGCGTGCTGTCCCTGAGGGCTTCAAGTCTATCCAAATCATTGGATCACTCACTGTCTTTAAAGCTGAGGTAATCAATAGTCCATCCTCAAACTGAAGAAGTGCTCTTTTACTACAAAGTTTTGAGTTGGATTCTTCTCCTTTGCTAATACCATAACTCCAAAAATCTAGAACTACAATACTACGATCATGTTCTACTGGGCTCCATTTCTGGTGGAATCAAACTCTGATAATGCCATCGTGCATCGAGTGAAGGATAGAATAGTTCGTGCCAGGTCCATCAACAAGCATGCCCAACACTGGAAGGGAGTCGATATCATGGTCTTCAACACCTATATGTGGTGGATGACAGGGCAAAGAATGAAGATATTGTAACGTCCTCCTCCTATCATCTCTTTGTAACATTTTTTTTGGTTTATTGTTTAGCTCTTGGTATTGATATAACTGCGCTTTTATAGGCGAGGGCCTTTCGACGGGGATTTAAAGGATATCGAGGAGATGGAAACAGAGGATGGGTATCGTTTGGCGTTGAGGAGTTTGGTGAGATGGGTAGAGAAGAACATGAATCCAGAGAGGACCAGGGTCTTCTTCACCAGCATGTCCCCTGCACATGAGAGGTATTAATCCACTCCTAACATCCATGCTCTTTGTAACGCAGTTTTGGAGGGGAAAAAAATGATGATGGTTGGACTGTAAGCAGGTCAGCTTGAATGGGAGATGGGCACAAATCAAACCCAATTTATTTTGTGAATCAGATCGAAAAATCGAAACCTAATCCAGTTCTCTTCAAGTTAGATTCGATCGATTTAATTTTAATTTTATCAATCTAACCGGTTTTGTGGATCAAATCGGATGAAAGATAATCCAAACAAATATCATAATAATCATATCCTAAGTATATTATGCAAAAAACCAATGGATATAATCTACATAGAATTTGATTGATAATCATGCATGATTATAATCAATAACACAAAATATTGACAAATCATATCATGAAAAGAAATCTAATTTCTTATATTCAATGAGGGTTTTGAAATACATAGTATCTTAGTTTTGAATCGGTTCATATTGGTTTGGATTTGGATTCGGAATTGAAGGATCCATATCTAAAACGGGTCATATTTTTGAATCCGAGCCTGGTCCAAATAACTTTGGCTCGGGTTCGGATACATTAATATTGGATCATTTCCGAATCAATCCAATCCATTTACAGCCCTAATGATGGTAAGAGTGGAGAATATGACTGTCAATGCTTTTAGGTGCCCGAGCTTAAGCTTTAGTCTAAACCTAGGTGGCGAGCTCCAAGGTATGGACATCCTAGCCCAACCCAGTCTAGCCAACCAACCCTCTTCTACACTTTGGCCAATCCTTTTGCTTTGCACTGGGCCTAGATTGTCAGGTTGAAAAGTCCCATTTCCTTTGACAGTGACTATAAGTTGTCTATGGATTTCCAAGCCCAACCTGGTCTAGCCCAGCCAACCAACCCACTCCTACATGGGCTCCATGGTTTTGACGCAACTTGGACCAGATATGGCATCCCAAGTCCACAGGACTGTACGAAGCTCTCTGCTTCCTATAGTCTGGTAAAGTTAACTAGAACAGGAGGAATATTGATATATCTTGCACTAATTTGTCAACTGTATTTATCAAAATATGACATATTTTAATCATTCACCATATCTTGACATCATCCTCACACGTAATTTTTAAGTATTGGCATCTGCTTCTCCTTTTGTGATATATGTGATGCATTTCTCCAACTTGTATGAATTTTTGAGGAAGACCAAAACATATAATTTTCTCAATAATCTTCTTCATCAATGTTAATTTAAGAACATGACTGGTTTCCACAACTAGTGGTTCGGTGTGTAACTCAAAAAACATTGCAGGAGCATGGAATGGGGAGGTGAGCCAGATGGTAATTGTTTCAATGAAACAAATCCAATTCTTGACGATCCGACATATTGGGGATTTGCTTCTAGTAAAAGCATAATGCAAGTTGTAAAGAAAGTTTTGAGTAGATCAAAAGTTCCCATAATAGTTTTGAACATCACCCAACTCTCAGAGTATCGCAAGGATGCGCATACCTCGATTTACAAGAAGCAATGGAATAAGTTGACACCTGAGCAATTGGCAAATCCTAGAAGCTATGCTGATTGTGTCCACTGGTGTTTGCCTGGCCTACAAGATACTTGGAATGAGCTTTTGTACACCAAGCTCTTTTTTCCTTGAGAGCAGATGTTTTTGCATGCAACATTATATTTTAATGACTGTAACCCAAGTTTCTTTTATTCTAAAATGACCTTTTTTTCTTATGTGTTCTATGCTAATATCCACAATCTTATGCTTAATATTACCTTGATAGTTATAAATTGTTGATAAGTCATGGAAATTATAGATGTTGTGAGGAAACTTTCTCTGGCATAAATCATTATTATGCAATTGTGACAATAAGTTCTTTCTTTGGTCAATTTACTCAAATAGAAAAGAAAGCTATTAGCAAAGCAAGTTAAGTCTAAATTGATGTAGTTTTCAATTTAAAACAATTATTTTTATGAAAGTGACTAAATTTCAATGAAAAATACCTGATTGTTGTATCAGCAGCATATTAAATAGATGAATATAAAAGCTCCGTGCAAACTTTTTAATCAATACGACTATAATTTTGGCCTTGTTCTTCTTACTCTTTTCCAATCCCTTCTCCTTGGCTCTTATGGGAAACTTTAAAAAGGCATCCGGAGACAATTAGACAGCCGCTTGAGGCTTTTTAAGCAATTATAATATAATATAACGTAAGTCGGAAATAGTTGCCGGCTTCATATGAAACTTACAGATTTGGGACTCGAATATGATTAGATGTTCCCTGAAGGGTCTTTTAAGTAGTTTTCTTATGACATATTAGCACTGGTAGATGACACAAATACCATTTAGGTGCTTCTAAGCAATTCTCTCATAAATCGTGGCGCCTTGCCGACTTCTCCGGGGTCTTGCAAATTAGTGACGTGGAGTAATTTTCTCAGAGTTTGCCGCCTTCACGTGGTACTTGTAAATGTGGTACTTCAATGTAATTATAATTCTGGTTAGGGTCTTGACACAATATTTCAATAACTTTACCATTTCGCACCCAATAAGAAAATGGTCTCCCGCACTTCCCCTTCGCTTTGTTTTCTTCCAATCTGGAGCCTTCCCCTAGCCCAAGGGTTTTCCGCAAATCTCCGAGCTCTGCCCCTTTCATCGATGCCGGAGCCGCAGTATTCTTTGGAGGTTCCACTCATTTTCTCCGAATTAAACGAGGTATTTACTCTTGATGCTCGGAAAAAAAAAAAAAGATTTTTTTTTTTTTCCATCCATCAACTTCTTCCTATTCTTTATGGAGTTTGATGTTTGAACTGATGTCAAGGAGTTGTTGAGTGTTCTTTGTATGATCAAGACACTGTTATACTAGACTTTTTCTAAGCGTTAGTCGCTTTTTGTTACAGGACTATTTTAGCTGAATGCTCTTTAATATCCCTGTGAAAGTGCTGACATGATAGACATCATCTTTTGGCTAGAGAGGGGTTTAGGGATGAGATTAAAATGTACTATTGTCTCATAAAGCAGAGTGTTTTAGAGTGAGAAAAATAATGTTCATTGCTAGTGCTTTTGAACCTAGAAATCTAAACCGGCTTAATTGTTTAAACCCCCTGTTTAACTGTCCTTGCCTCTGGGAGATGAGCTCTGAATCCATTATCTATGGTAAATTAGCAATGAGCACACACCACTATGTGACTTTTTTTTAATAAATATTGGTTTGAAGCACTAACCTTGTTTTGGGGACACCAAAAGTGAAGCCACCTAAAAAGAGTTGCACCATGCCATTCTGTAGTAAATCATTCAAAGCATGTGGCTAAAGGAAGGTAGTGATAGGTTTTTACTTGTTGCAACTTTTACGTACATGGTCAAAAGAGATCAAGTTGCTGCCTTGTGGGCACAGAGATCCTTTTGGTGCATTTATATTGATGGATCTAAGGTGGGACAACTTCCTTGAAACTAGTTGCAGATCCTCTGTTGTAGTTGTCCATTGCTTGGTGCTTGTCAACATTGGCAGATGCAACCACGAGTGGGCACCAAGCTTGACTGAGGAGCGGAGCAGCGCATCCAAACAGATCAAAAGCAGGGACCATATCTTAATCATTTCCTTCTCCAATAAAGTTGCACTTAAGTAGAAACAAGATAAGATCGAGTGGAGCCCCCATATGTCTGTTAGATTTTGATCTATCCTGGAATGTTAGGCCTTTTTCCTTGACACTATAAACGTGTAAGTGGTTAATTGTGTTGTTCTTAGCACCTTCAACTTGAGGGTGGAACCAACTGAAGTGTTATCCTATCCTATGATGGTATGTAGGCGAGAGAGAGAGAGAGAGAGAGGAGAGAGAGAGAGAGAGAGGTAGAACCACCACTAAGTTCATTGGATGTGAAATGGGCATCAGAAATACAAAGCAGTCACATGTCTCACTCTGAATTGATTCCAGTGGACCCCCACAATTCTTTAATCTATGATTCAACTATAACTAGCAGTTTGTTTATGGAAGATTAGTTTGATAAGAATGCACTCGAGCCTCCATCATTGTTGACAACCTAAAATTGTTTGATCAAGTACCTAAAAGGTTCACACTTCTATTTTTTGAGAAAAAGGAAAAAGAAAAATAAGGTTCACACTTCACCAAGAAAAAATTTCATACTAGCATGGCAAGAATGTCTGCATATGGATGCTATGCCAGGATCATTCAGGAAAGGTTGACAAAGAAAATCTTCCTTTCTCAGAATGAGCTTAGTATAAGTTACAAATCTACTAGAAAAATCAAAGGGGGAAGTAAAGTTCTTAACCTTATGTGACAAATCCACTAATCATGGGATTGCATTTCTTGAAGTATATAACTACCAAAATTTTACCGTTCATTTCTTTTGTTTTGTGGTCATTTGAGCATCTCAGTGACATAATTTACATCAAATTTTATGCAAAATATCAGACGTTGAATCTAACAAGTGTGCAGCTGACCAGTTGTCATGTTCAACAAGACCAAGTTTATTCTTTCTTCTATTTCATTGATCATCTATTTGTGCTCCTCATGGACGCTTTTCTGGTTATATGTTTGTAGTAGGCCACCAGTGGTTTGCTCTGACTAACCTTGTATAATGTCAAACTCAAAACATAATATTTATTTACTTTAGCTTAACCTAAAATAATATTAGAAGATGTTAATTTACTGAAAATAAGAAACTCAATTTTAGATGACTTCAGCACATAGATCTGATTTTCTGGAGAACAATGGTAAGAGCATCACTGATCAGTTCGAAAATATGACGTGTTGCTTCAGCATATAGTTCATCATAGTGAAATTATTACACATTGAATTACCACTGGTTGACCCTCATTTATATTCTTGAGAAAGTGCACTAGAACATGAGGTATGTTTGGCAACAAAAGCCATGTAATTGATGCCTCTGAGCTTCATTTCTTAGATTGACTACTTCATTGCATTTGTGCTCATAAAGGATGAGAGGTACTGCTGAAGCTTAGCTTAACTGTAATGTGATGACTATAATTTGCTGGTGCCGTTGTACGAATTGTTGTTACCGTCATTTGATGTAACACTTCAAAAGATTCCGTTCCTGATATCCTGTTGAGTAAAAGAAACCTCTCAAGTCCTCATTCTCAAGTGGTTACATCACTAGGTAAACAAGATGAAAATTGTGAAAAATGATGAACACCCCTTACATTTATGAAGGCGATAGTGTCAAAGCTACATGTAGTCATTTTCTATTTCTTTTGAGATGTATGGAGGCTTAGCCATCCAAAATTTATTCAATTAATATAAATTATAGAGTTAAATTTGAAGAGAGAGTAGAAAACAAGTACTGAGAAGTATTTAGTTTCTACTAATCAATCATAAGAAGAATAGAATAACAAAAATATATTCAGTGATGTAGCGAAATCTACTAATAAGTAATGTTAATCTTTGTCTTCTGTGAGCAGAAAAGTTCTCCTTCATTGAAATTCTAATCTGCCAAACTACATGTTGTCAAGATCAAAAGTTCAGTATTTCCCTTTTTTTGGGGGTGGGAGGAGGAGGGAGCATCTGCATGGGCAGGTCAAAGAAGAAGATGATGAAGGAGAAGAAATTTCTCTTTGTGCAGAATATATTGAAACATTTTTGTAATTTCAGACAACCAATCAATAATAATCTCTCATAATCAGCCATAGAGAAGTTTAGACTTGGATATGTCAGCAGTTGTTTATGTGTGTTTATTATTGGAGAATGGTTTCACTTTCAAAGCAATGGGCAAAATGGGTATTCTAAAATAGCAACTGGTGAGGGTGGGGTTACAGGTGTTGCTATCAGCAGATGTCCAAGTCAAAGACTTAATACTTCAAGGTTGTTATGAGTCGCTGTAATACTCAAAATTTGACAAAGAGAACCTTACTTGGTCAAAGGAGTTTAAAAACACTTTATCACAAGAATCACGGTAAGCTGGGAAACTTGGTATTGACGCAGACCAAGTTAAATTGGTGTCAGACGATCTCAAATCAATGTAACCTATCTACTACTGTATCAAATTATGCAATTTTATTGCATTAGTTTGGCCAATAAACAGAACAATGAATAGCACTTGATGACCGTTGTTCCTCTTTCAAGTTTACCCTCTATTTGATAGGAAGGATGGATGGAGGAGGATAAATGGAGATTCATCCATCTTTTCATATGTTTGATGAAATATAGAAAGATAGATAAAAATAATTTCTTCCATCAATGTTCTATCCATTCTTTTTTGTATCCTCCCAATTTGAAAGGATGCAAATTGATAGGTCAGGATAGATGAACAATCTTTTCTTTTTCATTCTCCTCTCTGTAACTTTTTGAACGAACGGTGGATGGAAGCCATTTATCTTTCCAACCTCATCCATCCATGCTCTCGTGACCCTAACTAAATACATGATTAATTTACTTTTTATCTATCTTGGCAATCCCCAAATTGCTCCTTCTAAATAACCAAATACCACTTTCAGCGCAACAAAGAGCACAAAAATGAATACTTTTTATTTGTGAAATACCATTAGTTCTCTTTTTTTTTGGGGCATCCATACATTGTCTAATTTGATCTGAGAATTTCTATATCCAGCTAAACTCTACTGTAGACGCCTTCCATAGATCAAAATGCGCACCTATATTTTTCACAGAGGACTTATACTTGATCCCCTTTCTTTCGAGGATACAAAAGTTAATCCTCCCTCTCTCTATCCTTGAGGCTCAAGTCCGCTGCTAAATGTAATTAGATTTTTCAGAGGGGGAACCAGGGTTTCGTGATAGCCAAGAATATTTTTGGTGGTGCCTCACTGTGCGGTCAGTTTGAAGAGAAGACTCGGAAAGTGACCCATGGAGAGGCGTGCGGTGAAAAAATGGGTGGGACGAGAGAAGGTTTTATGATAAATAAGAGGCCACCGGGATCTATTAAAGGCTACCTTGCCAACTTGCAGCACAACTTGCAAATAAAAACAGTACACAAGAGAAGAAAAATATAAGGAGAGAGAGACAGAGCCCGTGGGGGGAGGAGGACTGAAGCTTGGCAATAGAAAACGCCCCAACTTGCCTTTCTTTTAGGGGCAAGTTGGGACAAGATGGGGGTTATGAAGAACAAGTTGCACAGCCAGCCAACCACTTATTTTCGGTAGGTAGAGAGATGTACTTGGGGTAAAACATGCGTCTCCATGCACAAAATAGAGAAAGGACAATGTCAGCATTTCCATTCAAACTTATAATATATATATATATATTAGTTTTTCCTGACCTTCAGTTTTGATTACTTGAAAACTTTATTCAGAAGTTCCACCCAAAAAAGAAAAAAAACTTTATTCAGAAGAATACATGGAAACATTCATATATGATCAGGAATATCATTGGGTCACAAGTGGACGGCGAATATATATATATATATATATATATATATATATATATATATATATATATATATATAATTTATTTCTTTATTTATTTATTTGGGAGGAAACAATTATATTAACAAACAACTAACGGACATATTAGCCGATGATCATTAGAAAAATATTTTCCAGCCATTCTTTCTCTATCAAATGCACTGGCAAGGTCGCATGGCATGACATCAGTCATCAGTGATTTGATAATAGATCAAGGATTATGAAGATCTGCATTAAAAAAAGGCCTATTGTTTGGAGTATCCAGGGATGTGCTTTAATTTTATAGCCAATATATGCATCCAGAAAGGAGAAGAAGGTGGTATTAGAGTATTAAACTGATGCATATACATTATATATATAGAACCAGAGAGGCCAACCAAGCAGCCAAACCAAATGAGAAGCCAACTTTAGCACCCTGACAAATTTACTGACAGAGGCTCCTTGGAGGAAAAGGATGGATGCTCTCCAGAACAGCTAGCATGTTGGAGCCAATAAAGAGGACATTCCATGAGATTTGTTCATGGTTCAATGTAACCAGACGACCCTTCAAGTTTTGGCAGTTTCCAGCCAGGATTTTATTTTAATACAGCTCCATGACTCTAATAAGCCACTAACTTCCTGAACCAAAAAAAAAATAGGCCACCAACTTCACACTTTTTAAAAAAGAAATATAACATAACCATGGCAAGAATATCACTCTAATTTTCAAATCTTAGTTAAAAAAAAGATTGTTTTAATGAACACACAATCCATCGCAAATTGCGCCTTGCATCACACATAATCAAAAAGATAGACCTTGCTTTGAAAGACAAGTATGAACAAATTTAAGAGAGAGAAAGTGGGGGCATTATTCACAATAGTTTATAATACTTGTATCCTAAAAAAGAGAAAAAAAATAAAAATAAAAGAAAGAAAAGGGGAAGGAAGACTGGAGGAGGGGGAAAAAACAGAGAGAAATAAAGAGAAGAAAGGAAAGAAGGCTATGAATTTGCGGTACAACGTAGTCGTCGTCTCGTTTCAAGTGGGTGGGCGCGGTGGTCCCCACGCCCGGGACGAGTTCCAGAGGGCGAAAAAAACCAAATGATCCAGCTTGCTAAAAAAAGGAAGCCCCGTTCCGGGACTTAATTACGAGTCTGCCCTCCATCGGCGCCGCCGCGCCGAGCGAGGCTCTCGGCGGTGCGCGCCAGCGACTGAAGGTTGCACTTGACGATTGTGTCCGCGAAGACCCGCGTGTCCTCCCTCGTGTTCCCCACCGGCACGTCGACCACGTACGATTCCACCACCACCGTGCCCCCGCCGACCGCGTGGAGGGTGGTCACTGACCGGTAGTTCGCCAGCCTGTGCTCCCCGCCGACGATCCGGAAGCTGAGCACGTGGCGCTCGTCGTCTAGGATCTCGAGGCGCTCGGTGCTGGTCTCCGCCGGGAGGCCGGAGACCACCTGGACCTCGCGGAGTGTGCCGACGTCGCCGTCGCCGACGAGGACGTGGCAGCTCTTGAGGAAGTGCTTGTAGGTCTGGGGCTTGTCGAAGCGGCGGACCACCGACCACACCGTCGGCACGGGTGCGGCGATGGTCTGGACCACGGCGGAGCAGCACTGTTGTGGCCCCACCGCGTGCTCGTGATGCTGCGCCACCTCCTCCGGCACCACGTGCGCCACCTCCTCCGGCACCGCGTGCGCCGTGCACCTCTCCCCCGCCACCGTCTTGCCGCCGGCAATAGACCCCTGGGTCATGCTGTTCCCGTTGGTGACACCGCCGCCGGCTGTGGTGCTGAGCCTCTGGTGTTGGACGGAGGACTTGGGAGGAGGAGTGCAAGGCATTACTCGGCACCGCAAAGAGAGATGGTTTTGAGTTTGTTAAGGGAGGTTTGTATATATTTTGACATGTTGGAAAAGTATGGGGTTAGATTATATTTATTTTATTGGATAAAAGGTTTAATATTGTTGGTTGTAGTGCAAATTGAGCAATTGGGATTTCTTTTTCTTTTTTTTCGGAGGGGTGTGGTGGGGGGGTGGTTTCGGACGGGTTTCCATGGGGCTTTATGTGGCAAGTGGGGAGGAAGGGGGAGATGGGGTTGGTTGGATTAATTAAAATTGAAGAGATTGATATTGGTGAGTGATAAAATAAAGGGGCAAGTTGTTGGAGATGAGTTTACCCAATTATCCTCTTAGGTTAGACGCCAGCATAAATTACCTTATTACCTTTGACTATTTTTTTTATCTTTTTTGAATTTTTAGTATTTTATTATGTTGAAATTATGGCTATGAATTATGACTCGACATATCTGCAAATTATTTTTTTTGGTATAAGCATTGTCCGTTCTCTGTGTTTTTTTTTTTTTTTGGGTAAACGTCCGTTCTATGTGTTAGACTTACTGCAATAGAAGTTTTGGATATAGATGAACTATTTTAGCATTTGTCTTAAACATGCAGACTTCATGAATAATGCTAGGTTATAAATTTATATGATGCCTCAATACTGGTTACTGAGAAGATAGTTGCTACTATATTTCTCACATACAAATTTAGTTAGTGCTTCAGCTGTTGTCCTACGTGAGTTAAGGCTTGTTCACATAGCAAAGTCTTGTAATGGATAATTAATGTAAATGCCTAAGAAGCTCATCTCTATCCCTTCTTGTTTGGCTAGCCAGCAAGATATATCAAGTAAAGTTTCATACTTCTGGATATCAAGCATTCAAAAATAAAAAATTATAATGCTAATTATTATCTCAATTTGTCTATGATATCCATAATATATCTTTTCTTTATTGAAAAATACAATGTCTATAGATCGAGAATCATAGCTATTGGTGTATATTATCCGACCTCATCATGGTCTGGATACGTGGTAGTAGATTATTATCTAAGGTAAATATTTCATCATATTACATCGATCTATGACCAACTTATCTGTCCAATATTATTTGTTAATCAGCTTAATTTAAAACTACTAGTAAGCAAAACGCTCATCTCGATTTTCTTCTGATCTCCTTCATCTTATTTCGGTGGTCTACCAACCTGATTATCGACACCAAAGGCATGATACCCAGCTTATATAGTTATTGATGTCAACTATCCCACATCGATCTGTTACCGATATGCCACTACGTTTATGAATTGTTATTTGACAACTATCATCCAATTCAACCGTAACTGTCTTTCAGTTGTATTCCAGCTTATTTGTCACGTAGGCAGTCGTTCTATGATCTCTGCATAGCTGGCTATTCTGTTATAATAACCTAACGGTCTAATAGATCTTCAACGATCAAACAGATCTCTAACGGCCTAACAATATTTCCTTAAGATCTAAGCAAGTTTTCTCTATATAAAGAGGAACAATATGCTCTTCAGGAGATAAATCAAATCTAAGTGAAAAGAAACTAAACTCTACTGAATTTCTCAAAAGAAATCAAAGTTCTCTCTATTTTTCTCCATTCAAATTCTTACCTTTTGCTTTCTATTTCTCCATTTCTATTACCTGTTTTCAAGGCCCCAACTGATTTAAGTATCGGAAGATCTTTAATCGAAAGGTACCCCATGATTTTGGGACTTCTTTTACAAGTTTTACTTGTGGTTTACATTGATGCAACTCTTTACTCTCCAACTCGGTTCATTACCGACCTCACTTCGAAAGCCTTGCTGCAGTAATAGCTATACAAAATTGATCAAGTCAATCAGATAGCTATAGTCAATTAAGAAAAATAAGCTAGATGCCTCGGTAGAAAGACTTAATTAAATTTTTAAATAAGATTCAAATATTGCAAAGAAAGAAAGTACTAAGAAAAATTAAATAACTCATATGTAAAGAAACAACATGAAAGAGATTAAAACAGTTTGATTTTTTGGGTGATGGAATAATAATAATTTTTTAGTAAAAAAATAATCATACCCGGCCTCGTTCTCATGTAGATACAAAATTACTTCTGAAACTGTAGTCATAAATTGTATCATAAATTATTTGTATATCATATTATTCCTCTTACTACCGATTTGGTTTAAACCGACTGCAGGAATGTAGGTTCCTTTTTACACCTCAAAAAAGAGCACTTAATATTGCTAAATGATTAATATAAAGAAAATAAAGAGGGAGAGAGTAAATGGATTTGATCGAAAAAATTTTGGTTCAACGTACACATAGATTAAAGAACTAACCATGACAGGAGGGGGAGGAATAACTCGAGCCGCTTTCTTGATGACGAGTGATGTATTTACCATTGAGGAAGATTTTGGACCTCAAAATCCTAAGAGCGAGAAATAATACATTCTATATGATATCGGATTGAGGCAGAAGGATGCTCGACATTGATGGAAGTGTTGTTGTAGTGTTGAAGTTGAGAGAGAGGCTCGATGAGATATTCTTACCATCCTTTTGCCATGAAACATGAAGTTATTTCCGGCTATAACTTTTCCACAACTGGCCAAATATGGTCTTTCCAAGTATTATTTAAAAATTAATTAATCAGATCTTACTCAATCTAATACTTTTTTTTATCATTTGTTTAGTTGGCAGATGACTTAAACATTTATTACAGTACGAACTCCAGGTGCATGTTCACTGTAAAGTTTGACCCTTCTCTCCTCGAATGTCCATTTTAAATATACAATATGCCTTGAGAGGTAGAGTTTTGTTTTGGGTACTCAACGTGCATCATAGAACAGCACGAGCTACACCCAAGGTTGACGAGACTCTCTGGCTGTCCATGCCTCATCCGACTATCTAGCAACGTTTGGCCGGTAGGGATTGTAGCTGATCAAGTATGGATGGGTAATTACCCATATCTGTCCTATACTTTAAACATACAAATTAAGTAAATAAAAAAAAATTTACATATAATATTAAATAAAAATAAGATTTAAAAACATAAAATATAACAAACTAAATTTTCAATAACAATAGAAACATAACAAACAAAATTATTATTCTTTGAAAAATCAATCTCATAAACTAAGAAAAATAATCAACTAAAAAAAATAATAACTAAGTATAGCATATAATCTAAGATATGTTCCATCTTTCTAACAAGGAAAGCAACTAAAACAAAAAATAGAGAGGAAATTTATGAAAAATCATATATATATCTAGGTCGAGCATGGATCAAATTTTATCATTATCCATATCCATCAGAAATCCACGATAGATCAAATAAAACCCTTTCTATTAAGATCAAACAGGATAATGCAGTAAATTGCCACCCTTAGTGGCCACAAGCATACTGTAGATGACCAGGGCCAGATAACCCGTCCATCAACTAGCTAGCCAAAGCCATGCACAAAAAGCTTCAACTTTCCAAGGCCCAGTTCGAAACGTTCTGATTCCTCTATAGTGTCCCATTTGTCGCCAAAAACGACCTGATTATGATGCACCTTTGCAATGCTGGTGAAATGCCAAACCAAAGGCATCGTCTCCAGTTACTGGACCGGGGAAGATTCCGAGCTAGCCACACCCACACGTGATGAAGAGAACATTATTTTGAGATAGAGCTGCACATGGACCACCGACTCAGAATTTTGCTTCTTGTGATTATGATCGAGTTTGACAACTACATGATGACGTGCCTTCTGAGCTGCGGGCTATCACCAAATAGGTAGCCTTTCTCAAAAAATTGGAGATGAGCGCGATCTATGGCAGGCTTTGAATTGTCTGTTTAAAATAAAGTTATTCTTGACTATATTGCAATCACGCTCAAACATAAATATTAGAGGAAAAAAATATTTAGATAGTGTTTGGATATCTAAATTCTAGATAAAATAAGAGCTTATTCTACTTATTCCTTCAAATAGATGAAAAAATGATGGTGGGCCATCCTAATTAGCAATTCCGGTCAACCCTCCTTAATTCCAAACAAACCTGATTTAGTAATTTCATGATGGACTATGGAATTGCTTATTTTAGATTTTTAATAAATACCATCTAGACATAGAAATGACATTGCATTAATTGCATTGGAATAAGGGCTAGAATACTAGATTTCTAGCCAAACAGAAATATGAAATAACAAGAAAGAATAACTATTATTTGAAAATTTATATTTTTATTTCAAAAATAAAATTTGGATATCCAAACACTATCTTAAAGTGCAAGTCAATTGAAACTTTATACCGATCCATCCCATATGTTGCACCAGTTTTCATAAATCACACCAATCGTTTTATACCCTGTACAAATAGGAATTTTTTGTGTGATTGTCCAAGCACCCTTGACATGACTCAATAATTAGAACTCATTAGTGCGACAAATTGCACAGCAATGGGAATCTAGTTTCTATTAGATAATGATGAGTTCACTGTGGATGTCCACGCTCTCTTCTTCTTAAAACAGAAATTTCTATAAGGTAAGGAGGTGACTGAAACTCTTTTACAATTCTAGTTGTAACATATCCTTAATTAACACAGTATTTGTTCGATGGGTGTTAGCTGTGCAACCATGGCTGCATCTGAGCACTTTAGTTTTGAGGGTTTTCTTTGCCGTGTGCACCATTGTTGTCGACAGGAAATATGTAAGTTATTTCCCCAGAACTGGGATCAACCGTTGGAAGGAGAAAGTAATCTTGGGTCGAATTGTCCACAGCTTTATTTTACGAACTAAAACTTGTGTTTTGACCACCTAGATCGAGCCGTTACTATTAAATGGCAAGCCAAATTAGCGAAGATTCTCATTCGATTGTTCCAGCATTTATCTGGTAATCAAGTTCTATATTATCACTTGTATGGTCGATAGCTTTCTTTGTATCGTTTGCAGGATTACAAATCCAAATATGAGACATGATGGATCTTAATCCTCCGTAGTTAAGTAAAAAAAATTGAAAAAGTATCAAAATATTAAGCAATATGATATAACATAATATCAGTTGATTTTTTTAATTATCTTTTTATTTTTAATAGAATCTTGATTAAAAATTTTAAATCAATGTCTCCATACATAGTTGCTAATTTTGGAAATACCATATCATCGCAGACTTTGATATCTTGTCCTGAAATATCTAGGTTTTATTCCTTTCGACTCTTGCAATATTCCATGTTGATCAGGATAAACCAAATATTTGATTCATATAGTTTTGACCATCCATGATAGCTCTGTTTGATGACCTGATGTTGTAAAGCAAACAAGCACAAATACCATCATATCCTCTTAATTAAATAATTAAAAGTCGGGATATCCTGGGATGGAGGGAGATAAATTTGGAATTCCCATTTTGTCTCCGCGGCGCATTTGCCGGTTTCTTCTCGCCCTCTCTCTTTCTCTCTCCCTCGAAGAACCCGACGAAAGGAGAACCGAGGGATTTCACGGGAGTTTTTTTTTGGGGGGCTCAGGGATCCCCATTCGCCCGTTGTCCTTCCCTTGTGTTCTCGTTGCCTTCGAAGCATCAAAAACTTGAGAAATCAAGGAGAAGAAGAGCTAGATTCGGTTGTCTTTGTGTGAAAAATCTCTCTTTCTTCCGCCACTTTTCCATGTGAGTATCCCTTCTATAGCGTTTCAGTCACGCTCGTCTATTTCATTATTGGATGATGCGGGTGCCTTTTTAGATAGGGATTTCATAATCTTTTTATGACGTAGGAGTTTTTTTCATCAAAAGTTTTGATTTTGATCGGTTTTCTGAGGTGAGGGATCTTGTGGATTGGTTTTTTGGATGACATTCATCCTTTGGTTCGGTAATTCTCCTCGGTTTCTGGAGTGAGACTAGCTTTGTTATGCGGAACAAAGCTAATAATTTGGTCTAATGTCCGATTTTTTTTCCCTTAATTTTTTGAATGGTTGGTTGGCCTGGCATTTATTGAGATTATATCCAAACTCTTCACCTATTGCGCGAATGTTCATAGATGGAAGTAATTGAGAAGATCTTAGGATGAGGCTGCTTGTTTTTATACTTCAATCTCATTTATTGGTAAATGTATTAAATTCTTTTGTTAATGGTGATCATTTTCTATGAACAAACGTTTCATTCATTATTCTTGAACTTTGATAAATAAACATGAAATAAAGGTGGAGAAAACTGTTATTATTGGTTATGAAGTGAAATTGCTCCTGTCTTTATCTCTTTATTTAATTATTGTGTGTGGTATTTGACTTTTAATTGTTGATTTAGGTTGATCTTCAGAATGTTTGTTAGAATGATAGAAGTTTGTTTTCTTATGTTTTCTTCATTTTCTCTTTTCTCATTTTTTTGGCTGGAAGAGTTAATCTTGATGTTCTACCTCTTGCCAGGATAATATTAAAGAAGAAATTGCAAGAAAAGGATATGGCATTTGGGGTGAAGGAAATCATCTTATATATCAGAAGATCTAATTATAGATTGTTTTGCAATCATCTGTTCATTATCAGTTTTTTCATTGTTATACTATACAGATTTTTTCCTTCTCTATTTGCTCTTCTTGTCACTTCCTCTCCCATCACTATCTGCACTGCCCTTCTTCTTGGAATCATTCTCACTTGTGGTGATAAAAAAAAAACTGAAATCGATGAGGATAGGAAGACTCAGAGATTTTCTCATCAGGCTGGGGCTTTTGCCAATGTGGAAAGTAGAAGAGGGGTTAAAAAAATGATGGTCAGGGAGGCAGCTTCTCATGATGAAGGGCTACTGGTAATAGCAAGGCAAGGGCACAAAATGATAGACATGGCTCATTTGATACTTGTTTGGCTGCAAACTCTTCGATCAAGCAAAACACGAAAAGGGCTTATGGTGAGAAGAAGGCGAGTGAAGAAAGCAAAATTCATGATTGTGGTTTTACCAAGGAGAAAGAAGTTTCTGTAGGACTAGCTAAAGGTGTATTGAAAACAAGAGAGGATATCGGTAGCCTAACCACCTCGGACCAAAAGAATTCTAAGGGTCTTAAGGTGGAAAGTGATAAGCCTATGTTAAACACTCATCGTCATTCTACATTGCGCGAAGCTTGGGATCATCTTAACCGCCATGATGCTTCTTCAAGTTCTGAATCCGATCAGGCAGAGTGTTCATCACCGGATGCTGCTTCTATGCCCGACATCATGCCATGCAGATGAGCTTCACCCACTTTTAGACTCTGAACCTCTTCAACCCACTCTCATATCCAAAGAAAACTCAGATGTTGCTTCCATACAGTCCTCAGATGTTGGTAGTGTCGAGGAAGAAGCTGAAAACCAGGAGGATGAAGATGATGAAGAAGTGCAGGATGAGAAAGATGCAAAGACCAAATCTTTGGTATCTTGGACGGCAGATGATCAGAAGAATCTTGTGGAACTTGGAAAATCTGAAATGGAAAGGAATCAGAGGTTGGAGAGCTTAATTGCAAGACGAAGAACAAGAAAGTTTCTAGAGAAAAATTTAATATACTTGGATAATAACGACTCACCGCCAAGTATAGAAGATCTATCACGCTTTCAAATAGAGATTCCATCTGTTTTTCCACAAAGACAAAACCCTTTTGATCTTCCCTATGATTCAGATGAAATCCCTCTTTCAGCTCCTCCTAGGCTAGTACCGAGACAAAACCCTTTTGATCTTCCTCTTAACCAAGTATATGAAAGTAATAGCCCGTCAATAGAGAACTTGAGCCATCAAGAGGCTGTCACAAATCCACAAAGGGATATATTATTAAGAAGGCATGACAGCTTCCATTCAGGAGCATCATTTCCTGGGGATCTTAGAGAAGAGAGGCATGCCTCTAGGCTGAAGCCCTATTTTGTTGCAGAGAAGAAGGATGAAGAGGAGACAGATTTCAATGTCCCAAGACGATCAATTGAAGGGCATGATTCAACAATAAGCTCTCCAAAATCTTATACAGTTCAAGAACCTCTTACCAACCATGACAGTAGTCCTCCTAAGCGAGGTAGTCAATCCTCTGAGGGTGTTGATGAGGTGGATGTCAAACAAGTACAAAGCAAGGAAGCAAAAGAAGCTGTTGATGGTCATATTACATATCCCGTCTATGATTCCAGTTCATCAGCAACTGACAAAACCAACTGATTTTTAGCACTTGCTGAAGTTTCCTTTAACACATGTAAGGACCAGGCTTAGTTATGTTGAGCAAACAATAGCTGCAAACTCCATTTATTATCAAACCTTTCTATTATGCAGGTTAAAAAGGTTTCAGTTCTAATTATTCTTCAATATCCCATATGCTAACAGATATCTCAGAAGTGGTTCCCCTCCAAGGACAGCTGAGGGGAATGTTATTGGGGAGGGAAAGCGCAAGAGGATGTGGCATCTGCTGAAGTTTGTGTTGCATTGAGTTTAGCTTCCATAGAGCAAAATAAATCAGGACCAGTGGAGGATTCTGAGATCAGGGAGCATGACTCTAGGTCATCCAGTTCTTCCTGTATCACTCTTTACTAGAGGCAGCTACATTAAATTCATATCTTGTTAGATGTTCATCCGAAGATTTATTGACAGAATGTACCTATGGTTGATTCAGATTAATTTCTTTTGTAAATTCAAATTTTGATACTTCAGTTTTGTAATTAACAAGTCTTCCTTCCTTCATTGTGATAACGAACTTTATGAAACAATTTAGAAAAGATGATAACAGACATTTTCACTAATTTAGGCCTTAGACAAAAGTACATATCTATCACACTTAAAGATATCACAAATCCTGAATTCAAATCAAAGAAAAAAAAGGGAAGGGATAAATAAGAATCAGAGGGAAGTGGCTTTGATTGTTTTGGTTGTTGGTTTTGATTGTCATTCTTGGAACATGCAAACTACTATCAGAATAAGAGAAACCAAAATGATAAGCAGTTCGGTATTTTTAAGATTTTTGTATTTGTCTTTATTTAGTCTCTTAATCAAACAAGCGCCACTTTATGATTTGGTGAAATAATGAACTTGTTGCAATGGCATTTATACATTGTCCATCAGATACATATTGCTAGTTTCATTCTCCACTTTGTAAGATGCTTGGACTCAAAAGATATGCTACTTAGCATGCGAGAAATGGATAAAAGTTAAAGCAAGCTTTCTAACTGCAAGGCAAGGAATTGCCAGAATGACATTAGTAAACCTTAATTATCTGAATTTATCGAGAGTATAGGAAGGCAAATGTGGACAGTGACTATGCATTTGAGTTGAACTAGAAGAAGAGTATGTCTCCTGCAGGTTTAGTATGGAAGTCAACAAATTTCACCTGCACATGTTGACTTCACAAGCTAGCATAGACTGTTCATGATATCTAAAAGGAAGTAGGTTGTTATTTACCTTGAAGTGGTTGTCCCCTAGCCATATGCTGTCTTGTTTTGTTGTTTTCAAAGTTTGCCATTTCATCAATCATGAATAAACACCTAATTGAGCATTCAGGAATAGTAGATAATTATCAAATTGCTTGAGAAATTTATCTTCCATAAAGAAATTATGGGTTACTTTGTTGTCCATCTGTGGTTTCCTACATCACATCAAATACTGATTAATAAAAGAAATGCTATCATGTGCATAATATTACAAATATCAAGCAACCTCTCTTCCCAACCAAGAAAGTTTTCGAGTTTTAAAGCTTTTTACTCAAACACATCTCCCAAGCATGAATTAGTTTAATTTTAAATAATATCTAGTCTAAGGATTGGTCATGTTAGTCGTTACTCATTGATATGATTTTTAGTAATTCAGTACATAATGATACTAGGGTTAGCATAGTCGTTATTCTGGATAATATAAATGGTTTCAAAATTCAAACATATATCTAGGATCCATCCTAGAACTTCTTCTCTTAAACAAAGCACAAAAGCTTAGTGAAAACATTTGCAATACATGTTCTAACCCCAATGGTTTTTAAAGGAAGAAGCTTCAGTTTTTCTTCTCTCTGAGTTTCTCCAATACCTCTCAAGGCATCTTCTATGGCGGCAATACCTCTCAAGGCATCTTCTATGGTGGCATTTCATCCTCTTCAGTGGCCGACCACTGGGCATGTCTTCCCTCCCCTATCCTCTCTCCTCTCTCCTTAGACTCTTTTCTTCCCTCCCTTTCTCTCTTCCTTCTCTTTCCTCCCTTCAACTCTCTTCTTATCTTCCCCTCTCCTCTCTTCCTTCCCCGTTTCTCTGACTTTCCTCCCGCCAACTCTCTTCTTATCTTCCCCTCTCCGCCCGATTCCTAGTGCCACCGATGAGGCCCCGAGCCCTTCCTTTTTCTTTCTCTTTCTCTTTCTTCTTCCTCTTTCTTTTTCCTCCCTCATTCTTCCTCCTCTTCTCCTCTAGCCTCCCATAGTGGTCCCTTGTCCTCCGATGATGGCCGACCGGCCCCCGCTTCCTCCACTCCTCTCTCTCCCCTCTCCCCTCTCCCCTATCCTGAAACCTCTCTTCTACTTTCTAGCCCCTCTTGCTCCCTATCTTCCTCTCTCTCTCTCTCTCTCTCTCTCCTCTCTCTCGGATCCTCTTCCTTCTTTCTCCTTCTCTCCTCCTCTTTTTTTTTTTCCCTTCAAACCTTTGTGAGACTTCCTACAGGTTCCCAAGGATGGCAATTGGGTTGGGTTGACCTCGGATCAGAAAATCATCAATCCAAATTCGATATATTCACTAAACAGATCAAAAATTTAAATCTGAATCCGATCTATTTATTAAATAGATAGTCTGACCTAATCTGCTAAGCATGTTTATTAAACAGGTAAAATTAGGTTAAATAGGTTAAACGAATTAAATAAGTGAGGTCGAATGAGTCAGAAACAGATTAAATAGATCTTAAACGGATTAAACAGGTTATCTGACTCAAGTCGATCTAAATATTAAACGGATTAAACGGATCATATATCTAAAATTCAAATTCGATATAAATATTAAATGGATTAAATAGATCGACTTATTTATGATCCAAATCCGTTAAGTTTAAACTCAAATCTATTTATGATGGGTCGAACATGGATCAAATTGGCAGATCGGATTATATTTTGCTGGTCCTAAGAGTTCCTTCTCTTTCTTTTTCCCTCTTTTCCTTTTTTTTTCCTCTCTCTTTTTAAAGACTATCCCTCCATTTCTACCAGAAAAAAAAAACACCTTCTACCCCTCTTTCTCCCATCTCTTTATTTGTGGAAGTAGCCCCCTCCAACCTCCTTTCATTCTACCAACGGTGGCAAGATAGAGGTTTTTGAATTTTTAAAATTTAAATTTCAAATTTTGAAAGATATTTTGTTGATTGTACAGAGGGAGCTTTGAATTTGAAAATTTTTTTTTTCTTTAGTTGTTGCTGTATTCGATCTACGGTTCAACCTTCGTCACAAATTTCACCTGCTTTCCTCTTATTTGTATCTTGATTGTACCTTTCTTTTCATGTACCCCTTTTTGTACTCACATTGGTGACTTTTGTGCTTATGTACAGTAATCTCCGTTGTTTGTCAAAAAAATACGTGCTCCAAATCTTAGGTATCGATAATTTGGAGAGATTTTAGGTAGGGATGCAAAATTAATCCGATCCGATGGGTATACACTCTACTCGAACCCGATCAAATCCGAAAAATATGATTTGACTGGGTTTGGATTTGGGTCCGGATAAAACCCGAAAACTATAGTACGGATATGGGTAGTGCTATTTTCTACCCGAACCCGACCCGAACTATGGGTATGGATAATACCCGAACCCATATCCGAATATATATATATATATATATAATATACATATATAATATATATATACATATACATATATATATATATACATATCATATATATATACATATCCGAATATATATATACATATACATATATATATATATATAATATATATATATATATATACATATACATATATATATATAATATAATATAATATAATATACATATATATATACATATATACATACATATACATATATATAATAATAAATATATAATATATATATATACATACATATATATATATACATATATATATATATATATATATATATATATATATATATATATACATACATACATATATATATATAATATAATAATAATATACATATATACATACATATATATATATACACACACATATACACACACATATATATGATCTCTCTCTCTCTCTCTCTATATATATATATATATATGTAATTATATATATGTATGTATGTATATGTATGCATGCATATATGCATGCATGTATGTATGTGTGTGTTAGAAGTGTGTATGTGCGTATGTATGTATGTATATATATATAATTGGTAATTCTATTTTTGATTGATAATATGCATAAAATTATTTTACTTTTTTTTTTTGGTATAGAATGGACGGATATGGGTTGGGTATGGGGCGGGTATGGATTGGGTATGGGAAAATGGGTTACCACGAGTATCTCCGAATCCGTTGGGTATGGGGATGGATATCTTTTTCTTATCTGATTGGGTATCGGGTAGGATTTGGGTATAGGGTATTAAGTTCGGGTTTGGAGATGGGTAGTATACTATCCGATCCAAATTCAATCCATTGCTGTTCCTAATTTTAGGTTGGAAAGAAGTGGGGACTCAGGAGGATAAAGTAGAAAAACAGGAACAGCCCCCTTGTCAAGGCGAAATTGATGCACCTGCCTCAATACCAGACCTTTTTTTTTATTTTTTTATTTTTTTTATGGAATTTTCTTTTTTTGATGGAACTCCATGCGGGACTCCTTTATGGCAACGCTTGGACTCCTTCATGGGGACTATGGTGTCGGTGACCCTACATGAAACCGAAACCAGATTTTTTTTTTTTTTATAGCCACGGTCATAGATAATTTGAAGACAAAACTTTGTCCATCTAATTCTGATGATGCTAATTAACATCCTCTCACTGACACGCAGATTTTTCTCCAAATGTGCATTCCATATGTTGGCAAAGTGGACTCTACGTTTCCTACCATAAAAAAAGAAAAAAAAAAAAAAAGAAGAAGAAGGTGGACTCTGTGTTGCGGAAAGTGGGTATAGTTACATTTGATATCTGAATAATGATATGAGAAAGGGTAATTCACATACTAGCCATGACATTTACAAAGAATTTTTACAAATGAAAGGAAGGATTGGATGACTGGTGCCGGAAAATTTTTAAATTTTTTTTTTTGATAATACGATCTTTGCATATGGAAGAAAAAGAAAAATAAAGAGACCACATGGACCTCCATGTGATTGAGGATGAGAATTAAGCATATAAAGTATGATTGACTAGTGAATTTATTTTAACAGATGCAAGTGCAATAAAACTTTAGAGTGATGATGTTACGAAGCTGTTATGTAATTTTTCAATCCTTGTAGATGGATTTGATTTACAATCAAAATCAAAATTGAGATTTGAATAAAAATAAATTAGAATAGAAATTATAATGAATTTATCTTTCGATTTGTTTGGTTCATGATTGATGTCGTCTGTTCTGATTCATGAGTCTCACGATTTTATCTTTTAAAAAATATATCGTGTGAAAAGGATGGTCTTCTGCTATATAAACTAAGTCTTTCTTGATTGGTAATTAATGTGGGACTAATGAAGCTCCCACTCCACACCATAATAATTGAAATGAAAATTAAATACTAAAAAAATAGAGATTAAATTTCAAAGAATAAAAATATTTTTTTTAAAAAAATTAAAATAAAAATAAATTTTCTTTCAAACAAAGAGTTGAATTAAGGGTCACTCAATTTTTATTTTTATTTTGCAGTCTAATTTCTCCCGATCAAACGTGCCTTCTTCAATTATTAACAACCTAGCTCGTACAAAATATACTGTCGCAGGACAACATGACAAGCATTTGTTGGCGAAAATAGTGGGGCGGTCTTGGGATAGGACAATTTTGAATGGACCTGGTCAGTTGACTCGGTCCAAAACAGCATAAAAGCATACCACTGGCTGAATTTATTGACATCCTCACATAGATTACATCAATATTCTTAATCAAAACAAGTTTCGGAATTGTTAAGCATCAAGAGGTATCAGCCATGCGACCATGTTTGGAACCAACAGAAGTCCACCACATCGTCTTCCAAGTCAACATCCAATCTGACTGGTCTCGATCTAGCTAGACTCCATCATCCTAAATAAAGATACAAAAGCAGGATCACAAAATTTTATTATAAACCACTAACGAATCTCAGTGCATAATTTATTTTTAAAAAGGAGTTAAGAGATTTGATGCTAGCTTAGATTTTAGAATGTGAACAGTTGCCAGCGTGGGGGACCTTCCAATAAACTAAAATTTCGAGGCTCCTGAGCATGATTGCTCAACGTCGTTGGTCCACGTCAGCCAACAAAAACCGTTCCATTCCTGCGTGGGTGCGAAACGGGGTCGTGGTAAATAAATAAATAAGCGACTAACTTTTCTCTTCTTCTTTTTTTAAATAAGCGACTAACTTTTCTCTTCTTCTTCTTTTTTTTTTTTTTTTTTAATTATATTTCCTCAGATTCTCTAAGCAGTCTCCTGGTATTGCTGAGCAGGTCTGTAAGAAAGTGCCGCAGGCCTATGGATGAAGACCGGCTGGACCTTTTGCTGATCCCGGATTACCGCCATTAAACCCTTTCCCAAAACCCGTAAAACCTTGCTAAAATAGTTAGGAACGATTCCGCTCTCTCTCTCTCGCGGTATCCAGAATGAAGAAATGGAGCAAGAAGAAGACCCAACTCTCCCTGTTCTTGTTCTTCTTCATCTTCTTTATGTTCTCCTCCCTTCTCACCGATCACCGGCAGAGCATAACTAGAACACTGCCGGCCTCGGAGCACTTCTCCACACAGCCTTCTTTTCCTACATACTTCACTATCAACACCTCCAACCCCGGGACCAAGAAGCCGGTCTTAGGTAGGCCGGTTCCCTTAGAAAAAAGGCTTTACTATTTTCTTGGTTTCTTTTTAATGGTTTCCTGGGCTGCGATGTTGATATGAGCTTTGGGATGTAGGTACTTCAATTGATTCATGTTGTGATAGATCCATTTTGAGAGGTCTCTTCTTTTTTTTTTTTTTTTTCTTTCTTTTTCCTTTTGTTTTTTTCTGATCGACTGTGATGAAACTGAAATAGATTTGAGTTGGGATGAAATTTCTAATGAAGATTTGAAATTTGTTGATCTCTATTTTTATTGCTGAAATTGGTTTCGAAATTTTGAGTGTCACTGGTGGTCCCATGAATTGATGCTTTCCATCTTGTTTGATTTCTCTGGTTTTAAGGTTATGGGATTGGTACGTGGGTTGATGCTTCGAGTCTTGTTGGTTTCTTTCGTTTCAAAACGTTTTCGAATGAAATGCTAAAATAATATTTGGGTTTAGATGTGCTTGGGTTTGGTAATATAATCATCTGATTTTTATTTGCGTCTTTAGATTTTCTTCTCGGAAATGCCAAAATTGGATTTCACGGTTTGACGTGCCTCGAAGTGGTCCGTGTATACGTGCATCAGTTATGTTTATTTCCTCGGTTTTTAAATGTCTTTCGGCTGGAAACTTTGATGCTAAAATAGCTATCGTGTTTGAGTGTGCTTTTGATTGGATTTGGAATTACTTGTTAATGCATCAAAATTATGTTGCTTTCTTTAGTTTTTGGTCTATAGAGCTCAATTTCTGAAGTGCGTTTGTCAATTAGGTGCTTCAGATTGGTCGAAGGCCTGTGCTTCTGCCCAGAGCTACAAAGGCAAGTCGAATCCAGTGGTGGAACACCAATGGCGCATGAGAGCTGGTCAAATGGGTGTGATATGTTTTCAGGAAGATGGGTCTATGATAATATCTCATATCCTCTGTACGATGGGGGCAGGTGCCCTTATATGTCTGATCAGCTGGCATGCAGGAAGCACGGCAGGCCGGATAAGGAGTACCAGAAGTGGCGGTGGCAGCCCCATGGTTGCAACTTGAAGAGGTATGATTCATAATGACTGTTTCTTTCATGTGCTCATACTGTCATATTCACTACTGAGGCATGAACAGATTCTTCTTTTAGACAGAGATATATGTATGGTTGGTTTTAGTCACTATGGTCACAATCTGGATAAGTTGACCGGTGCTTGTTGGTTGCTGGTGGGGATACTGCCTTAGTAGAACATGCACGATTTGAAATTAATGATACAGATATTTTTATTTTAAAATGAAAGGAAATGGCGGAGCTTATCATAATTCATGAGTGGGGTATATGAATTTATGAGAAAATTCCATGGCTTCTGGAGGGAGAAATAGAGAGACATACCAAACAAATCTGTCTGGTCAAGATCTGACAGTGTTAGACACAACCGCGATGGATAAGTTGGGTATTTAATGTTGTTATCATTATTGATGCACTTGTCTGAGGATAGATACTGTTAACTACTGAATCATTCTAGTATTGTTGCTTGTTCAGATAAATCAGCTAGAATTATAAAGTACCGACCATTGAGTTGTTCCTGTTGTCATTTTTGTGTTTCACATTTTGTACTCGTTTGATTCAAACTAATTGGAAAACATGTTTGCTCTTTTAGAAATTTATCAACACACTTGTTCATGCTTCATGTTTCATGCATTTGTTTTTGCTTTCAGGTAACTTAGTGTTCACAGAAGTGATTAATATACTGTCTCTCACTTTCACTCTTATATAACCATGTTTTAGCTCCAGTTTAGAATGGCTGTTTTGGGTGAAGTATTTGCTTTGCAAATGAATAAACGATAAATATGCGAGAATAAGTGTGAGATAATTTTATTCATATGTTTTTTGGTAAAATTAATTGGTTGTTTACTTGCTTCTTTCTTATGTGATATAATATTTTGGTCTTTTCTGTTGTATCAAACAATTCCTCATGTGGTTATATATTCTTTTGAGGGGCCTTACATATTAGATGAAGTCAAAACTTTAACCATGAAGAACTGATATCTATCGACCTTATATTGTTGGCTTACTTTCAACTATTCCTCATGATTTAAAGACTCTTTTAATTCCGAAAAGAACATATCAATTTTAATGTTTGTGGTACATGTAATAGCCACGGCTTACCATGTAATATCATTTTCCTGTTTTAATTAAGGCATGTAAGCAAGGAATGTGTAGGAACAGTTACCAAGATCTATCTTATATTTTGTGAAGGTGGAATGCAACCGAAATGCTGGAGAAACTGAGAGGCAAGAGGCTGATGTTTGTTGGTGATTCTCTAAACAGAGGGCAATGGATATCCATGGTATGTCTTATACAATCTGTGGTTCCAGCTGGCAAGAAGTCAATGTCACCCAATGCTGCCTTAACCATATTCAGGGCAGAGGTGAGCTGAATTATTTGTAGTTGTAATCTCTTCTTTTATAAATGAGATGACATAAGCATAGGAAAATGTTTATGATCTGAAAAGATAGAATAGCTCATTTTTCCTCTTCCCTTCAGTTCTTGTGCTCCATGATGATACATTATTTCACAAACGTCTGAAGCAGCGAGGGATTCACTTTATGTGGCACCAGTATCATGATTTGCATGCCATGAAGCATTGAGTAATTTTCAGTGATAGCTGGCATATTTTTCTGTGAACACAGAATAAGATATGTTGATATAGAGAAGTACTGCATAGTTATCAATACTTTTGTTACAGTATTATGTTCTTACTTCCTTGTTGCTCTGTTTATAGAGCAAATATTTTGTTTTTCCTATTGGTCTCACAAGCTCACAATCTGAAGTTTGCATAATAACACACTCTTTGGTTCTCTCATATTTGGAGTGCATGTGTTTGATGAACAGGCATCCTAAGTTTGTGTAGTCCATCTAGCCTGAGTGAAATGATTGGATCTGAAGTGGAAATTGGCAGTCCTGGTATTCTAATTGTGATTGTTTGTTGTGCAGGAATATAATGCTTCGGTTGAGTTTTACTGGGCACCACTCATTGTAGAATCAAATTCTGATGACCCAGTTAACCATAGATTTGATGACCGGATCATCCGACCAGATTCCATTAGCAAACATGCATCTCGGTGGGAGAAAGCAGATATTCTTGTTTTTAATTCATACTTATGGTGGAGAAGTGATTCAAAGATAAAACTACTGTAAGTTTAGTTCCAGAACTTGCTCATATATTAGATTACCAAAAAAGGATGTAAAATGGCATAGTTATTAATGTTTGTTCATAGTTTTGATGCAGATGGAATAGGGAAGATGTGATTTGTGAAGAAGCCAATGGACTGGATGCTATGAAGTTGACCTTAGAGACATGGGCAGATTGGGTTGCATCCGGTGTTGATCCCCTGAGACAGAAAGTATTCTTTGTTACCATGTCACCTACCCATCTCTGGTGAGTTCATAGATTGTATTTACAGGTAGAATGCCGAATATGTTACTTATGAAACTTAAGAAGATTATTAATGATATTAAGATTGACAAAGTTTGCTATATTATAGTTGTAACTAGACTATCAAATTACAAATTCATCAATGATGGGCATTATGAATATCATAGGACATTATGTTACTCCACTATATCATTGTGAAAGGTTGACTCAGATACATTTTATATAACCCATTTTACTAATCTTTCACATGTCTTGTTGTATAGAATGATATAGCCATTAATGCTTGTTGCAGCTGTATAGAGGAAGCTTTTGAATCCTTATTCAACCATCAGTCCTGTGAAAGGCACCATCTGATTATAATTTTAACTTTTCTAAATACTTCCTCAATGCTTTAGTTGATGTTTAATCAGTCTGTAAAATGATACTACCATTTATGTGGGTTTTGGGATATTTATTTTGCCAAGGATTTTGAAACTGCATGCTTAACTGCAATCTCATCTTTTCCAGGAGCCAGGAATGGAATCCAGGAAGTGAAGGTAACTGCTTTCAAGAGAAAACTCCGATTGAATCAGAAGGTTACTGGGGAAGTGGGTCTGACCTTGATACCATGCGAATGGTAGAGGGCATATTGGGCAGGTTGGGGCCAAAGGTTTCAGTTATCAACATCACTCAGCTTTCGGAGTACAGAAAAGATGGGCATCCATCAATCTATAGGAAATTCTGGGAGACGTTGACCCCCCAGCAACTGGCGAATCCTGTTAGTTATGCTGACTGCATACACTGGTGTTTGCCTGGTGTACCTGATATTTGGAATGAGTTGTTGTTCAACTTTTTATGAGCTTTGCATACAAAATGGTTGGTATTTTCCTTTGCCAACAAATCACATTGAGGAGTACAATTTCTACATCCATGGAAATGCCGCAATGAGTTCCTATGAGAGGGTCACTTGATGATGCGTTCTGAAGGTTAGTATATCAAACATGTAGACTTAATGTCCTTTTAGTGGCTGCATGTGTTCTGGACATGTGGTATACTGATAACTGCAATTAGCATTCGGTTGTCTTCATGTTGTTATACAAGAAATCATGAATACTAATTAATGTGATCTTGGTAGCCCTGACTGGTACCATCATGTTCTCCCCTTTTTTTTTTTTTTTTGCAAACCTTCGGTAACATAGGATCAGTTCTGCTTTGTTGGAAGTCAGTAGTCAAACATCTGAACAAAATCAACCAGCTTCATTATATTCTGTTCTCCAGGATGCTAGCCCAGATTGGTTTCTTAAGAATTAGTTTGATGATTTTAATATGTTCATTAGGGTTGTATACTCTGGTTGCATCTAATGCATGCTTAGAGTGGATTTGTTATTTGAAAACAACAAAAAAGGAAAATCTGTAGAATGGATGGATATTGTCTCCATAAATATCTGTTTATGTTGGTACATGATATCTTGTTGATACCATCGGCTTCTATCTCCTTGCATCTGAATCAAGCAACTGCACCTCCACCCGTTTGTATTCATAAATGCAAAGACCATGCATCAATTCTTTGTGCCACCGACAGCAAAATGTCCAAAAGGCTGTTTGCCTCCAAATTCAGTTCTACTGCCAATGAAGAAGTAATGTGATCAGATCCTATATGTAAACTGGCTTCCTGTCCCACATGAGATGTTGATCATAACACCTCTTCTTGTATAAAGGATCTGCTGATCAAACTGGGAGAAAAAAATAGCATGTCTGAGGATCAAGTGAATGTAAAATATAGGAAAAGAAAGGTCGAAAACCACCAAGTTATGGTACTATTGTTTCTGCTCAGATTGCCAAATTATCAAGTCAGCAGGTAGGAAGCAAGAGTTTGGAGTACCTTACTGGTCATTTCTAGGTCAAACGGGGAGACAAAACCAAAACCATTGACTGATATACATTCCTTCTGGATTGAAAAATGCAAGATATGAATGTTTGGTATCTTTCCTTTTCTTTGCTTCAAGAACTTGGTAACCCAAGCTTGAACTGGGCCTGAGTGGGTTTGCATGTGGTAAAAAAGGGAGAAACTTCAAAGAACATAGACTATCGAAACGCCTTGTCATGATATAATGGGAACATATCAATTTGATTATTGGATCTTTAAGGAAAAAGGTGAGACAGAGGTTTAAATAGTTAGAGGAATAGTGACATTGTTGGATCAACTTTGATTAAATGGAGGCAAAATAGAAGATGTTTTGTTCTCTCAAGCAACTTAGGCACAATGAAACAGGAGACAGTGGGAGCAAGATTCTTGAGAATGTCTGACGGCTAGTTAGGAAGTTCCAGATTCATATGTTTGACTAGAAAATCCTGCTGTATTGAACTTTTTTTTTTTTTACCCAAACAAAAGTAATATTAAATAAATTATGATCATAAAATTGTTAACCAATACACACAGATCCTTGCATCCACTTTTGGTGTTTGAGGAACATGACATCCTATAGCCACTCTTCTCCATTTTCCATGAATTTATACTGCATAAAAGACAATATGTTAAGAGGAGAAAACGGAAACGCTGCTGTATATTCTGATGATAAGAAAATGAGACTATGATGGTCATGTAAAAAGTTGTAAGATCACAAAGCACGATGATATGGACAATCTCTTATTTATATAATTATGGTTGAATGAGGTCCATAATAGATATATATGAATGGGAAAAGAAAAAAAAAAAAAACTCGCTTGTTATAATGATTGGCTATTTCAAAATCCTAGTTTTCCATGACCACCAATGGTGCCCAAAGCTCTCTCCCGAAGCTTCTGATTAGCCTGCACAAGAGCAAAATATGTTATAGGGAAACCATATATATTGTAAGCAACCACATGCAAAATTAAGATCGTCTTGCTGAAAATTCTATTTCTCACTGATATTTTGCCCATTTCTGAGTAGAGTCTGCTGCTTCCTTGGGATGAAAACTACTGGGAAGGTTATAGAAAACACTGTAGAATTTTCTGTTGCCTCTCCTGCCAAAAGATGATTGATTTGGTCCCTTGCTCACTTGACAAAATTACAGAAGCCAAACCTGTGGAGGAAGCATAAGACTTGTGTTACATAAGAAGACATTCTGTAGCAGTTAAGTCAGCAGTCTTGCTAATTTGAATGGGAACAATAAACATACACATGGATATTATTGAAAACTTCATGTAAAGAATGTCATCCTAAAGATAATTGAATAACCTGTACCTTTCTAACCCATAACATCAAAACGAATGAACATATTTTAAATCCATGTATACACGAAGAAGTACTTAGATGAAACAACAAAGACGATTACCCACAGTCATGATGTATTCAATGTTTTAGAATTATCCAATTCTAGTTTTTAGAGCAATGCTGATATATGCGTTAAGTGTAAGAAAATACGATAAATTTTCTATACAAACAAATAGCCCATCACATACTGTGGTTCCTGAATAGGGTTGAACAGTGCAGATGAATCATTGTCAAAAATGGGTGAACAGAAGCTGACAACAAGCAGACAATCATATTGTCCTTCAAACAGAGATTCCAAACTGAATGCGAATCCAAAAGTCATGAAAATCCACTGCTTTTCTGGCACTCAGAAATATAAAACTCTCCCAGATGCAAGATTACAGCTGCAATATCAAATTCACTGGAAGGAATAATAATAACAATTTATTAAGGAGCATAACAGGGGAAGAAAAAAGGAATGCCAAATTGCACACACCATGTCTTATGCTGATAATATATCATATTTGGCTCTATCTTCCGTTTATAATTTATAAGTAGGTTCTTAGAATTAATACAAATGTATGCAAAGACTCTCATCATAAATCTCTGTGAGTCCTCTATTATACTAGTTGTGGTGTAGGTGCAATTGCATGCGGCGACTAAAGAATTTAGATGTAGGATCGATTAAAGAATCTAGATATAGGAAAGAACTTTAAGGCCATGGTTTGCATTCCCCAGCACTGATCATAAGCCTATTATGTCTGAACTAAGGGCAAGAATCTAATGGCTTTAGGCATCATTGATTTTCAGCAACAGCGTTTGAAGTGTTTCATCCTGCTCCCACAGAGTAAGAAGACTACTATTACCAGCATCACAGTTCATGTACGACTTACTTCTGAAAGATTATCAGCTAAAAAGCTCAGGATTAGCATGGAAAAAATAAAGGGAAAAAGGGGAAAAAAGAAAAAGTTGTGGCATGAGGGACCTAATTGGTGCCCCATCTTGAGCCTGTTGTAATCAGCATCGTATGATGTCAATAGTTTTTTAAATTCTGTTACACTATTTACTTATCCCATAATTTAAATCTTTCTGATATGTCAAAATAAGCGGTCAAGTAAACCCTAGTACCATCATAAAAAATGGGAAGTTCAACTAGCACTTAAGAGTCTTATTTATGGTCAAGTCCAAATCTATGTCCAATAATCATATGAAACCATCGAGGGCCAGTTTGAAAAATTCGGAATAATTGGACTGGATTTTCTGTTGGATTATTAATTAGACAATGTATTTAGACAAAGCCCATGTCAACTCCATATCTCTCCATTCAAATCTTGTCGGAGGAATTTTATTCCTATAGTCCAACAGATTCGTAAATAGGGTTTAAGTTAAGACCCGAAAATAAGTTAGATAGGCTAACAGACTCGATTTTTATAAAAAATCAATCCGATAAAATTGGATTTCCAAAGTATATCCTAAATTGTTACGAACAGATTTCCCAAGTAGCCAGCGAAACCGTGGTGGTTATAATATAAACAATTAATTGATTCTAATTTATAATTAATTGCACCTTCTAGATTGCCATCCGCAATCCCACCCCATCGCCAACCATGTTGACCAACTGGACCCAGACGAGACCAGGCCATCTACAGCTTAGGTTGACCGGTTCCGCTTCCTCGCATCCTCAAATCTTAAAACTAAATGTAAAAGATATCACGCCTTTCTCGGCGATTGGATAAGGGTCGCCGACCACGGCACCCCTGCGAGGCATTATTATTGCTCGTTTCCGGAAAAAGGAGCCCATCGCTGGTTACTTGGGGGTCAAGAAAGCGATACGTAGCAGCGGCTCGTTAAGCTTCCGGAACGTTCGGCGGACACGTGCCAACGGGGACAGCTGGTTCCTCGACACGGCACGGCCCACGTCACCCGGATATTTCTGCGGCGCAATCCAGACAGGTTCCTTCGTGCGCCCTTCGGAACCATCCGGATCGGCACGCCCTATAAATTGAGGGGCGCCGTTGGGTTCTCGACCTTTCCTTCGTCGCCAAGCACTCCATCTACCTTTAGGAGAGCCAAGCAAAATAAAGGAAAAAAGATCTCTGCCAGGAAGCCAGTATAGGAAACCCTCGAAGAATATCGCAGCCGCTAAGAAAAGACTAAAACCCTCGAAGAATATCGCAGCCGCCAGGAAAAGACTAAAGGGAACCTAGAAGAAGATCCCAAGAAGCGGAGAAGAGTAGAGATGGCCGAGCCAGAGAGGTGAGAAATCTTGTTCTAATTTCTGTGATTTGTTTGAGCAAACTAATTCTAGTTATTTCGATTCTGTCTTTCTTTGCTTAATCTGTTTTCGCTTGGGTTGTTATTTGTTGTTCTTTTGATTTGGGACCAGGGTTTGAGTTATTTTTCCTCCCTTTTTCCGTCACATAGTGACTAATTTGATAGTTTTTGTCTGGGATTTGAGGGGTTTTAAAGCTTGTTCTTTTGATCTGGGACCAGGGTTTGAGTTATTTTCCTCTTTTTTTTTTTTTTTCGGTCCCATAGTGATCAATTTGATAGTTTGTCTTTGATATGGGCGTTTTTGAAGCCTTTACTTGTTTCGCGTTGATCCTGGAGGCCGTGGGGTTGAGCTTACGAGTTTGATTTGGTTTTCGTGTCCTCAAGTTAGCTGGGTACGAATGTTCTTTTGAGGACCGGAGTTCTGGTCTTACAGAAGACGAGAAACTAATTCCAGATTACTGAGTTGTGAATGTTTCTTAAAACTGAGTTGAACCAGGCCTCCATTGGTAATCTAGTCCTGTATGTCCGGGTGCTGGTTCTGAAAATTTTAGATATTTGATAGTTTTCTGTCCTTTGATTGCCTGAAGCAAGAATAGGAGGAAGATGAGGACTTAGCCCTTAAACGTGACGCTGTGAGACTGGAGGTTATCTGGTTGTAAAAAGTTGTTAATTCCTTGAAAACCTGAAAATAAGAGAAAGGCTAGCATATGGAGAGAATTGTAATGTTCATTGAAGATGGTTTATTATTAGTGCCATTGATCCAACCCCCTCCCCCTTTTTTTGGTGGGGGGGGGGGGGGGGGAGATTTGGGAGATGCGGGATCGCTGACATTTGGTAGTTTCGTCTCTTTTTCAATGTTGTTTTCAGTGATAATTGAAGATGGCCCCTGATGGTCATGAATCTATGCCAACCATCTAAATCCAAGTGTTCTTGTCCTTTGCTCAAAAAGCAAGTGTTCTTGCCCATAGTTTACTTTATACTGCGGATAAGTGCGGTTTTGAGAGAGACGAGGTTAGAGTTACATGCTGTCCAGCCATCGATGATTTGAGACTGTTTGAGATTTGAAAGAAATTGTGTTGAATTTT
Organism: Elaeis guineensis; assembly: GCF_000442705.2. Classification (NCBI taxonomy): domain Eukaryota; kingdom Viridiplantae; phylum Streptophyta; class Magnoliopsida; order Arecales; family Arecaceae; genus Elaeis; species Elaeis guineensis. Next base: position 7,349,302 of record NC_025997.2, read on the forward strand.
CACTTTACAGAGATGCACGTTAGGTGAATAGTGGCTATATGTTGGCTTAGAAGGAAGGCATGAGATACATGTATGATACATGTTGGATAAAATAAAAAAAAAAAGAGTTTGTGATGATTGACTTTCTAGTTTTGGTGACTCAATCATGTTCAATGCGATGTATTATATCAAAATGATTACAAAGAGATGGAAATACACAAGAGATGTATATGAGTTGAATTTCTATGGCGACTTTCTTTAAACAATTTATAATAAGCATTTGTGACTTGATTTTTTTCCTTAAAGGTTATGGAATTGCGTGAACACATTTGTGATGAGATTTGATATGAGAACATGTTTGTAATTTGATAGTAAGATGGACTTCTCATTTCCTTAGCAGTCTAAAAGTTGTGTGACTGAAGTAGTCATCAATGAAATCATTTTGGTACATATGATTCTGAGGATGAATGAACCTTTAATTATTGGAGAACCAGGCCAAAATCATGAAATTGTGTAATTTAGACACACACACTGTCCAAAGGCATGCTGATGAACTATCGGGGTCTAAATTCAAAAATAAAGTTATGCATGTAATGGTCACAGAAAGTTTCCAGGATCGAAGGAGGAATTGGAATTGGTAACTGATTGAGGTTTTAAGATGTTGGGATTGTGGACATTGGCATCCTCCTAATCTCAGCAAGTGCGAGATCAGGTGAACTCCTAGCATGATGAATTTGCTTGTCGGTGAGGGAACCATGCATGGTGTTCTTTTCTCTTTTTTTTTTTTTTTTTTTTTTTTTGCCCCATTGCTTCGTGATTGGTACCTTTTTTTAACTTAAGAAGAATATGTCATAGAAAAGGCAGCAAGAAGCAAAGAATGTTAATGGAACACAATTTCCTATCATCCAGCAATTTAGCTACTCTTCTGCTCGATCTAATAAGTTACAACAGAGAGGTGCTGAACCATTTCTCGTTGTGTTACAACCCAAGTGGATGACTTCCCTTTGACGTCCCTGAAGTTCTGTTTAGAGGGAATGTTGAAGGGGTGTACTATGGCATAAGATATGAGACAATGTTTTTTTGCTCTTAGATGGTCTTCGTGTGCTCTCTATGGTTTACAATGCTTTTCTCTCATCACTCTGGTTAAATAGCTGATTTGCGGAGCTGTAGATTTTTGCTCATCATTCTCACTTTCAGTTGTTTTTCCATCGCATATTCACACTAGTGAATGGAGATGAGAGGGAGGAAAGGGGAGAGGGAGGGGGTTGGGCTTTTTTTTTTCCTTTTTTTCTTTCTAATTTTTCAAATGTTTTCTTTCTTCTCTCTAGTTTTCCAATTATTTTATTTTTTTGTAGTAATTTAAACTTCACAATTGCATTTTTATTCTGATTGATCACATGCTCTACTGATTGTATTGTATCTGTGCTGTGATACCCGTGGAAGTAGAGTTTGGAGCAAGAAGGGCTGGGTGTATTGATTGCATCAGGTCACTAGGTATGGACATTGATAAACTTAATTCTCCAGTCTTTCCCTCTGTTTTTTTCTTTTTTTTTTTTTTTTTTCCATATGTGTGTGTGCGTGGACTCGTGTGGAACTTCCCTCCAGATCATTAACTTTTTATAGTCATGCCCCAAGGAGATGTATCAAGGACATGGACATGGATTGAGGCGTTCAGTTGATAGAAACAATGTTTAAAATGAAACATATTGATTAGGTGTGCTCAAACCATTAAAAAGAACATGGCCTTCTGCAACCAAAATCAGGTAGTGGCCATTGCCTTCTTGAACCAGGGAACTAGCTTTCTGGTAAATGCAGGGGTCTTGATGTTGTATAAGTGAAACCCAGAGATGACGAGTTTTGAAGATGTTAAGGACATCTATATGATATATACAAGTTTATCGGAGAGAGGAATGATCGTTGAATACCCTATTTTGGTCTGTTGTCCTTCTGATAGGGCGCCTTGTGCTGCAAATTCTTTTGATAACGGTTGTGAATTCAAAGTCTGTGTGCATGTGTGATAGATTTGGGAATTTATTTCTGAGGTTGGTGCCTTCTGCTCCATCTGTTGCTTTGCTCATGATTATAACTTATTGTCAAAGGTTAGTTCCAAGTGGTGTGCTATTGTTCACCTAGTAAGCGTACTGAACATTTTCTGTATTCTTTTCTTTTTCAGGAAGAAGAGAGTCCGAAGGAGTCCTAATGGGCCTAATTCCATTACAGAAACTATTGCCCGGTGGAGAGAGCATAACCGCCAACTGGGGTGCTCTTCCAGTGGCGAGAAACGGAGAGCACCTGCAAAGGGTTCAAGGAAGGGTTGCATGAAAGGCAAAGGAGGGCCAGACAATCCTCAATGCAAGTATCGTGGTGTAAGGCAGCGTACGTGGGGCAAGTGGGTTGCTGAAATCCGAGAACCCAATCGTGGCAGTCGCCTGTGGCTAGGGACTTTCCCTACCGCCCTGGAAGCTGCTCTTGCTTATGATAAGCTGCAAGAGCTATGTATGGCCCCTATGCCCGTCTCAATCTCCCGCAGTTCGATGATGATGCCAGTGCTCACGTGACAACTTCAGGATCATGCGAATCTACCGCCACATCACATGACTCCGATGTCTCTGATGTTTGGAACCCTCGGGCACCTGAGGTCAAAGTTCCCAAGAAAGAACCAGAGGAGATTAGAAATGATAGCCTGCTGCCTGCACCTGTTGGGGCTGCTACAAACATGAAGGAGGAGCCTGGTGAGGAATTGTTTGGTCCCCTGGATCAGCTGGAGGATCTTCCTGAAGACATGTTCAACGTTGGAGACATGTTGAGGATGATGGATGCTGACCCAACAAATAAGGGCGTCGGTGGTGAGGGTATGGATGACAGCACCGGCCATTCTGATGCTGTTGCTGATACTAGCTGGCAACTTAGCAGCCCTTCAGTTTTCTCATTCCAGTTGCAGAATCCAGATGCCAAGTTGCTGGGAAGTCTGCATCATATGGATCAAAGCCCTAGTGACATGGGTTACGGTTATGATGATTTTGTCAAACAGCTGGAGCAGGATTGGGGATATGGGCTGCCGGATGATATGGGGATGTGGGAGTCGGGCTTGTTTTAACGTGATTCTGAGGGAGGCTGAGTGAGGTGAAGTATGTGGGCGTGGTGCGTCATGGGCATCCCTAGTCGGGCTTGTTTTAAGGTGATTCTGAGGGGAGGCTGGGTGGGGTGGAGCACATGAGCATGGTGCTTCTGTCCCGGCTGTTCTCTCAACCAAAGTTCTATTGAAGTAGTATGGGGTCCTGACATCAGACCGTTCTTTTATTCATGAAAACTGACGGGATTTAGCTAGTTCTCACTGTTTTTTTTTTTTAAGAATGGGGACTCAGCATTTGGAACTGTCAGTGTGACTTTGTCTGTCATCCGTTCTGCCTTTTTTTTGATATTATATTGTTGGGAGAAAACTAAATCATATGCGTGGATCACTGTACGTTAGGGCTTTCTAAGCATCGAGTTTATCAACTCTGTATATTACGGTATGAGGTTTACAAGAAAGTCAAGTAGTAGCTTGACGTCTGTGTATAATCAGGTGGCTGATGGAAATACAAATTTTGTGCTTTTGAATTTTGCTTTGGTTGTTGATTTTTTTGGCGGGTCTTGCGCTGGTGATAGCGTGTTACGTGGATTGCATTTTTTTTTTTTTTTTCAATTTTTACTTCTGGAAGTAAACATTGTTTTCGTCGAAAGATTTACCATAACTGAGTCGAAGAACTAATTTCAGAACCATTGATGGTGGTTTCGGTTGCCTTTGTGATTTCTATAGTTCACGTACAGGGACGGTTTGGACGGTAGAAACTTTGTCGTGCTATTCTTTTGGTGGAAAGGAAAAAAAACAAAAAAATAGAGCACTGGCATTGGTGGTCGGTAGGGACTTCAACGCTATTTGATGTTTGTCGTTGACCTAGCCAGGCCGTGTGGTCGTTTAATAAGTAATATTGTATCTACGAATTATTCACGCTTAGAAGCTTCTTAGGCTCATGAAATGCTTCTTGGAAGCTCGGACTACTTATGTGTCGCATTAAATTGATGCGGAAGGTGGTTTGCTGGAAATGAAAGCTATTTTAGTGGTTAGAGAGAGAAACTCCTGGGATTGAAAAAGCCCTTTTGGTGTTCATCGTTATTAATGTTAGGGTTTGCCTCTGCTCTTGGTAGGGGCATAGCTACCATGGATTATGATCCTGGATCAGTCTGGACTCTAACTTTTGGTGGGAAAAATATTTTTCTTTTCGACGGAGGAGCAACATCATCGACAATTCAAAGGAATTGAGTTAATCAGAATGGAGGCATCCGAATGATTAATGTTGATCAAAAGGGAAAATCGAAAGTAGAGGTTGATGCCTCTGCTTCATCTTCGTCTATTGATGCACGAAAAAAAGCTCCAGAGCAAAGGAATGGGTGTTCCACGATCGAGGTTTTTCCTCATCGTCAGGCAATGGCCCTGTCTTTACCTCCCAATCGACAAATCCCATGCTGGATCCAAATCGCTAGTGGTATCAGATTGTCCAAGGGCAAAGAAGATTGCGGTGGGAGATGACTCGAACCTCTGATGTTAAAATAGAACAATTGGAGCAGCATTTCTCGAAGGTTATCTACTTTTCGAAAGAGAAAATCCTTCCTGCATTTCAATGATTACACTTAATCTTAGAAGGTAAGTTCCTTGGTAAGGATTTTTCTATTGATTTCATTGAAAAAGAAATGTGATTATGGTGGAATTTGCAAAATGAATTTCATGTGTTTGCTATGTTTGAGGGGGTATTGTTGTTTCAATGTCCTTTGAAAGAGGGTAAACGTCGAATCCTCGAAAAATGTCCATGGTCGCTGGCTGGCCAACTCCTTGTCATTGAGCCCTGGAGACCAAAATTCAGACCTGGCCAGGCCACAATTAATCAGCTCCGAATTTGGCTCCTACTTCTGGACTTACCTTTGGAGTTGTAGGAAGAAAAGAAGATTCTTAAAATTGCATCTCAAGCGAGCACTCCTCTTTTTTTAGATGATTGGATTCTTAGATCGACTCGTATGGGGTATGCGATAGTGTGTGTTTTAATGGATGCGAGAAGGCCTATATGCCCAGGCATTAGAATTCAAGTACAGGAAGAGATACTTTAGCAACAGTTCTCTTATAAAGAATTGCAGGAAATTTGTTATACATATGGGCGTATAAGGGCTGTTTAGGAGGCCTACGAATGCTCAACTAAGGTGGGTAAGGAGGATGCAATTTTAGGCTTTTGGATTCGAGCATCGCAGGTGTCAATAGCACCGACGACTCAAGCTCCATCAAGAAAGGTGCCATTTTTATCTGCTCCTACTGTTGATCGGCTCTCAATTGAGTAGCTTCGGCTAAAGAAGCCTGCAAAACAAACCACTATGCCAACAAAAAATAACAAATCAGGTATGGGTCAAACAATATCAAAGTTCTCTCCTTTAATTGATGAAATTCTTAGAGTTTTGCAGCAACCTCAGAACATGGAAGTCAATGATGTGATGGTGTTTAGTGCTGTTGCAAATGAGGTGGACAAAAGAAAAGATAAATGAAAAAGTTCTCCAACTAAGCAAAAAGTTAGGTCTAGCTCTACTTCTCCGCCGCAAGCAAACATGCTGTTGCAAAAATCACCAGAGCCTGACAGCAAAAGAGATGGGGCTAATAGCTATATTTTGAGTGAGAAGATAAACTTCTATTGTTAAGGTATGGAAATCGGTTAATACTATGCCATCTAAATCCTCACTGGTTCACAATTTATCAAAGAGAACTCTCCAACAACCTAATCAATCAGTCAATACTTTGGATCCTCCTTCTGATTTGCAACTCTTTGTCCATGAGGGAGTTTATCAGCATCTCCAATCTAAGCTACATGGTAATATTCTTTCTAGTTCCATGGTTAATGTGCCAGTGGTTCAAAGAAACATATCGATATCAATAGATAATAGTGATTCCGATCCTAGTGTAGAGGATCAAAACCATTAGCCTTTATCAGGAAGATGCTTGTTTGGAGCTGTCGGGGTGCAACAAAAGCCCCTTTTGCGAATTATATTAAAATGCTTTTAAGACAATATAATATGAATATTATGTGTTTTTTGGAAACTCATCTTGATGAGGTCACTAGTAACTGCATCCGTAGAATTTTTGGGCCAGTGTGGGATGTATATTTAATCCCTGCGGTCCGGTTATCCGATGATATTATCATAGTTTGGAAAAAGGCTATAGGTTTGATTTTCATTTGCCATATAGATAAGTAAGTGGCTTTTGGTGATATGTCATTAAATAATGTTCCTTCTTGGATTTTGGTAGTCGTTTATGCGAGCACTTCCGTATTTCAACGTCGCTTTATATGGTCTCAGGTCCAAGATGTTTTAATGCTTCAAGTCCCATTACTTTTTGTAGGTGACTTTAATTATATTTTATATACTTCGAAAAAAAAGGGGAGGACTTTTGAAGTCAATTATGATGTTAGAGAGTTCCATACTTTTCTCTAGACTATGGATCTAGTTGATCTTTGTTTTTCGGGCTCATTTTATACTCGATGTAATAATCGTCTGGGATTGGTTAGGGTATGGGAAAGAATAGATCAAGGTTTGGCTTCTAATGTATGGTTAAATTTGTATTTGGAATCTACTGTTACTCATTTGGCACATTTTGCGTTGGATCACTACCCCCTTCTTATCTCCATCATTGATAAAATTAATAGGGGACCTATGTTTTTCATTTCAAAAAATTTTGGATCACTTGTCCTAAAGCTACTGAGGTTATTCATCAGGCTTGGATTGGTTGCTCCAATTATAATCCTACCAATAAGGTTCATTTGCTTCTAAAGAAGGTCCATTGTGCTTTGAACAAATGAAAATACTCTATTGGCAATCTTAATATTCGTGCTCGATAGCTTTATGACTTTATTTATGAGCTGCAAAATATGGAATCTCAAATTGGGAGCCTACCCTCGCATTACATTCCAATTTGTTATCCTATCTTCATGATTATAATCTTATCTTGTAGCATATTGAATTGATGTGGCGTCAAAAATCTCGGATAACTTGGCTCAAGGAAGGGGACTGTAACACAAAGAATGTTCATTGCTCCACGATTTTGTGTAGAAGATGGAATCATATCCATCTTTTACAATTCCCTCATGGTGACATCATTAATGATTCTTTGACTATTCAAAATCTATTGCTTGATCATTTTCATAAACATTGGATGGTAGATAATGAGGTTCCTCAGTTGGATTATTCGATTATCATGTCCTTTTTATCTCAAATTCAAACTTCCTTCTTAATCCAACCTATCACTGATGAGGAGATTGAGCATGCCATCATGACTACGCATCCGGATGAAGCCTCAGGTCCTAACGAATTTCTTGTATGTTTCTTCCAATAATATTGGTATATTATTAAAGCTGACGTCCTTAATGCTATGCATTTTTTTTCAATCTGCCAACCTACTTGATTCTTGGACCAAAACTTTTATTACTTTAATTCTTAAAAAAATCCAATCCGAAGGTTCCCAATAACTATCGTCCCATTAGTCTGTGTAATACTATTTACAAGATTATTGCTAAGATTTTGGTGACTAGGCTTAAGGTTATTTTGTCGGATCTTATCTCCATGGAGCAAGATGCCTTTGTCTCTAACCGTCGCATTACTGATAACTTTTGCTTGCTCAAGAGATTATGCACTTTCTCACTAGAGCTCTTCGATCCAAACTCCTTATAATGTTAAAACTTGATATGAAAAAGGTCTATGATAGGGTGCACCGGCCTTTTTTGATTCACATTTTAAATCAAGTTGGTTTTCCTTCTCAATTTATTGCTTGGATTCAAAGTTGAATCTATAATCCTGAGTTTGTTTTGCTTATTAATGGGGCTGAGACTCCCCTGTTTCGTGTTTCTAGAGGTTTGCGTCAGGGCTGTCCGCTATCTCCTTATCTGTTTATATTATGCTCTGAAATATTTTCTAACCTCCTTCACACTGCAATCTAGATGCATCTTCTTCGTGATTTTAAAGTTCATGGGGGCCCTGAAATTTCTCATGTTTTCTACACGAACGACCGTTTACTCGTGGCCCATGCTATTTCTCTTTCAGCTATTTTAAACATCTACTCTACTTACTGGCCAATCTATTAATGTTACTAAATCTTATATCATATTTTCTCTACGTACTAATCCAACCTTAAGACATCAGGTGATGGATTTGTTATGGATCTTAAAAATGAGAACGAATTAATAGTATTTAGGAGCATCATTGTCAAATAAGTTACTGCATTCTGCTAAGTTTCAATCTGTTCCTACCAAAATTTCGAACAAGATTGCTACCTAAAAATGACGTATACTATCTTTTGCAGATCGGATTACGTTAATCCAATCTATTTTGCATGCTATTCCACTCTATAATCTATCTTCGGTGCATATTCCTATATCCGTCCTCCCTAAAATTGAAAAGAAATTTAGATCCTTCCTTTGAGGCCATCCCTCGAATAAGCGGACTTTCCATCCTATTACTTGGGATCTAGTTTGTACACCTAAAGCTCATGGTGGGCTTGGTTTCCAAACTCTATTCCAACATAGGTTGCAGTGTTTGGGTAAGTTAGTTGCACAGGTGGTCTTTCATCTTTCTTCCATTTGGGCTAAAACTTTTTCAAGCCAAATACTATTTTCAAGGATCATGGTTGCATTATAGGTGTCATAGAAGAACTTTCATTATTTGAAGAAAGATATCGGAGGTAAGGTCGCAGATAAAGTTTCAATTTCAATGGCTTATAAGCTCTAGTGAATTGATTAATGTTTACAAAGACCCTTGAATTACAACTATCCCTCTTATGTTTTTGCCAACATACATTAACATAGAAACTTTCAATTTCAACATGCTTGTACATGATCTTATTACTGTAGATAGAACTTGGGACACTCGCTGTCTTTGCCAATTATTTGCAAATGATCTCATTAAGTTTATCACTACTATCCCCCTGTCTCTAAGTGTTTGGTCAGATCAATAAGTTTGGGGGTCACACATGTGTCTTTATAAGATACAAAGTGTTTGATTAAGGTGCACAATTCTCAAGCTATGCAGATTAATTGTGACTGGATTTGGTCTTTAAAGATGCCGCCAAGGGTCAAAATCTTTCTTCGAAAACTTGTTTGGAATAGACTTCCTTGCAAAGCCTTTCTTACTCATTGTAATGTTATCCCTGTTAATGAGCAATTTTGTGATTTATGTGCTAATCTAATTGAAGATTCTGCTCATACTATTATCCACTGTGACTTTGCTTAGTTTTGCTGGCAATAGCTATGATGTATGTTTTGATTGAATTTTTGTATCAATTCTCTACGGGCATTGATGGACTATTTTTTCAATGTCTTGATAGGGAAGGGACAGAAATCTCTCCTGTTATATACAGCATGATTGCTCTGATGGGCCTGGAATGAACATAATTTCAGAATTTGTTTTATGACTACTTCTTCCTCCATATTGCGTAGGCTTTTGCTTTTTGCTAATAATTTGGGATGCCTTCAGATTCGAGTTTTGCAAACCCTGTGTTGATATTGGAGTAATCATGTACAAATGGATTCGCCCATTTATCAAACCTGACTAGTGTCTTGGCTACCCCCTCCAGTTAAAGTTATAAAAATCAATTTTGATGCCTCTGTAACTGGGGATAATGTGGCAGCTGACTATGTCATTAGAAATCATGAGACTAAATTGTTGAGGGCTGGTGGTAACTTACTTCCCTATGCCTCTTTCCATTTGCGGAGCTCCTAACTGCATGACATGGGGTAAGGGCCGCGGTTTTAGATTTACATGCTGTGCAAGTTTAGTTGGAGGGAGACTCCACAACTGTGGTTTCATGGCTAAATAATACTATCAAGGAAAATCTAAATTACATTCCTTATGTTAGAGACCCAGTGGAAAGAGTCTATGATCCTTCATAAAATTATGCATACATTTTGAGAAGCTAATCAGATTGCAGATTTTATGGCAAATAAGGCTTTGCAAGGAGACTTTTCATGGGCTACTGATGATTGTCTCAATGGCCAATGTAGGAACCTCTTACAAGCGGATGCCTATGGAATTCATCATCCAAGATAATAGTGAGAGGTTTAATAGACAGGGTCTGCAAATTCATCCTCTTAGCTTGCCTACACCGTTGAGGGGGAAACATTATAGACGATGGTTGGGGATCAATGAACATGTTCGATATGGCAGTGATAAGGGAAGCATGTTAATTTATTATGCCTGTTTGACACCTGTTTTGCTTGTTATCATGCAGGGAGTTCTGATGATTCTCCATAGGGTCCAGGATCTTTGGGCCATTCTCCTTAGGTGGCCCTCTCACAGCAGCAAAGGTCCTCAAAAACAAACTTTGGTTATGCATCATGGGCTGGGCATTATTGCCAAGTTCAAGGGAATTTCAGATGTCCTCATCATGAGGGTGTACCTTTTTCGTAACTCTGAGGAAGGGACAGTTATTGGTTTACTTTTCTATCTTCTCTTCTCTTGGTTCCACGGGTCCTTTGGGTTTCTTTCCTTGTTGTTTCAATTGTCTCCCTCACCTTTGTCTTACTCGCCACTTCCATAAAATCTTGCTGGTAATGGAGAATAGGACGTTGAATGGTACAGGGAGCATTGGCTGGATTGAAAACAATATACTGCATATTATACAGGAGGTGGTGTGTCAATATAGAAAGCTTGTGAAGGCAAAAATTAAAGGAGAAAAAAGAAAAAAGAATGAGATGGAGGAAGGAGGAAAGAATAATAATAAGAATGAGGAAGAGAGGTTTAATCTAACTAATGCTTCTCTTTGTTCAAACAGGACCAGTTCCTGGTAACTTACTTCATCAATGGCTGCCCCCCTTGCTATTCTTGTCCAACATACTCGGACTTCTCTGAACAATATGCTGCATATTATACAGAAGGAGAGGTGTCAATATAGGAAACTTATGAAGGCAAAAATCTAAGGAGAAAAAGAATAAAAAGAATGAGATGGAGGGAGGAGGAAAGAATAAAAATAAGAATGAGGATGAGAGGTTTATTCTACTTACTTTGGTTTTTCAATCCCAATTGCTCTATAGTCCTTCACATGTTGCTAATCAACTGGAAGCCATCTATTGCACAAATTCTTCCTATTTGGTCGCTGTTGTTTTTATGTCTGCATCAACAGGTCCAAGACACAGGCTATCTTCTCCTGCATTTACTCTGTCTCTTGTGCAATGCACTTATATTAAGAGTTTACAATGGAGCCTTTACTATCAAGATTTTCATGTTAGTGGGCTGAAGTTTGATCTTGCCAAGCAGATACCTTTGGATGCATTTACTTCTTCATTTTTTACCCCAAGACTGGCACTTCATGACTGACCAACACCAAGAGCTCAGAGGAATTCAAGGAAAAAAGGAAAGGTGTGGAAAAATGAAAGAAGGAAAAATAGAACAAAATATAACGATGAGTTTAATGGAGAATTTGAAGTTGAGGAAAAAGACAAAAAGAAAAGAGGAAAAACAGAAAATATGAACTGATTATTCCAACCTGTTTTTTTATTATTTTCTACAGGTTTTTTGTCTCATCAACTTATTCTTGGGTGTTAATGCAAATAGTATATTTGACACTATTGTTTTATATGCCATGGTCATGTTTCACTACTTTGGTTTCTAGCCTGCTGACGTTTGTCATACAATGCTTCTTACTTGATGGATCCACTATGCTGTTATGACATTCTTGACATTTGTTACTTCAAGATACCATCTACACAACTGCAAAGCAGGTCCAGGATTTTAGGCAATCTGGCACACCAGTATATGTTTCTCCTTATGCCTGATACTTTCGACGGTGGTTGTTCTGCTAAATTTGTCTGCTTCGACCGACTGCCTATGTTTGGTGCAGCAATTTATGTGCATCATCGTTTCTTTATTCTATTGCTGTTTCTTCATTTGCTGCTGTGCTTCTTATTGCCCAACTTACATCATGTCAAGCACCTCAGGTCAATGCTCTATTACCCCATGGATATGGCACTGGTCCATTCTGACACTGACATCTTCTTACAGGCTGAATGCTGTTATATTTCTACATGCTTATTACAGAGTTTTGTCCAGCCTTGGATGATCTTCACTGAGAAGGTGGTTCAGACACTCCTAATGGTGCATTTGTTGCTACGGTCTATTGCGCAATCGTACAATATTATGCTTCCTTGCCGCTTGCTGCTCGTTACCTATTTATGCAACTGTTTTCGCTCTTCTTCTTGCTGCATCCCTCAATTGGCTGTCATTGGTTCATATATGTATGGCATATGTATATCAGATTCATCTTGGATTCACGAAGCTATGGTTACTTCAATTACATGTTCCTTGCTGAATTGGAGTCACATCACTTCTGTTATTGAGGTTCATTTATACATCTCTGTTATCCACTACTGCTTTGCTTCTGGACTTGCTGCTGAACAAGATGCTCATATGACTTTCCAGATCCTAATGGTGGTTGCACAGATTATTATTTTACATCAACTGCAATTTATTCTACATACTTGGGCTACCATTTATTATTCTTGCTATGGTGCAGCACTATTTTTCATATGGCTTTACTTCTATTGCATGGGCTCATCTCAACTAAGTTGTGCTCTCTCAGTGCCCTGATGTATGTCTTGGAAACATTATGTCGACTTGGTGTTCCATCGCAGGTTCCTGTTCTTCACCAGCTGCACAACTTCATAATATTTTTTGGGGAACATACTTTCACTGCCAATACCTGCTGTAATCCATTTAGGTTTATTCACTGTTGCCGGAGTTAAATCCTCTGTTGGTTTTCTTCGTGTTCAGAAGCATTACCTTCACCTTGTTCAGGTCTTTAGTTCTGTCTCTGAAGCAATGGCTTCTCGGGGCCTATCTTCTAAACATAATACACAGTCTTTGTTTTAATATAAGTTTCATATGGTCTTACCCAAAAAAAAAAAAAGGAAGGTGGTTTGCTTTTGCCGATCAAATATTTTTTGGCCGGTAACCATCAACCTGGTTCGCTCTTCATGCATGAAAATAATTTATAGAATATTATCTTTCTGGCTCCCAGCTCCCAGACTTTTATAACAGCATGCTGGCTGTCCTTGATCAAACATAATATTTTTTGAATGTGATTTTAAGTCAACGCTAAGCTTCTGAATTTGGCAATATCAGTGTCATTGCCTGCTCTTTTTTTTATTTTTTTTAAGTACCGGATGATCAGCTCGAATCAGCCAAGAAAATACAAGTATACCTTGATCGGAAAATACTATGACCTGAAAATGCGTCCTGGCCGTGTGGTAGCTATCCACGTAGTTACTTCTCAATGCTCAAAAAGTCGGGTTGTGATATCGTGCTTAAACTTACATTTTGACAGTTTCCACTGCAATGGTTATCACGTTGTAATATCCTGCTTCAATACATTTTGATAGTTTCCCCTACAATGAACCTCTCTATGACCTCGTTTGTACTTGGTCATCTCTAGGTGAATTAGAGATGCATTAGTCCACGACCAGAGTCAGAATGAATTACAATAAAAATCGGAATAGATATATTTCTGACCATATTTGTCCATGACTGGAAGCAGAATCAGAATCAAAATCAGTATATTTTTTTAAAAAAAATTAAAAAATAAATTAAACCTAAAGATATTCTTAAAAAATAATTGTTTACATAAAAATGACAGAATAAGATTTGAATACTGAAAAAGAGCTGGAATTAGATTTTGGAGGTTTGGGACATTCCTGTTTCCTTTTGGAATAAGAATTGGGGAAATGAGAATAGGAATGGCAACCAAATAGGAAAGTGGCAACCACTCACTCCAATTCTCATTTCAGAGCAACTCCCCCCAACCCAACATGCCTTAGCAGCATCAATAGTGGGAGATTATGAGTTAAGACTGCTTCCTGCAATCCAACCGGTGACAAAATTGATTTTTCCAACTTTTGATAGTAGATACCTTATCAATTATCATAAAACAATAACTTGGCTGTAAGCCGGTGATATTCACACCATTGTCAACATGGATGTCAACCAAAAAGAGAGTCCAAACTCCAAATCCATACCTCTTCTACCAAGCAAATAAGAAGACTCGATAAGAACCATCTTACCTTTGAAACTAGAAAGCAAAACAATGTTGTGGCGATTATATTTGAACTTGGAAGATTTCTCATGCTAATTTGTTCAACATGTGTGATGGTATCCACTTAAAGACTGAAACGGATCTATAGGTGAAAAGTAGTTGGATACCACTCCCTGCGATCCGACTGGCACAATTGCTTCTCTTTAACCCAAGCATTGACCACAACGATGTCCAAACCCATGACTATCAAGAAAGAAGACGGGATAATTCTCATCTCTTATCTCATTTCTACTTAAATAAGAACAACAGTTTGGACGCAAAAGTCTGTCCATCTACATCCACGCCAGCAGAAAGCTCTAGAAGACAGAAGGGAAACCTCTAACCATGTCAGTGTTGGATAATTTGACAATAAAAGCAATAAATAAGTAGATTCTGCAGAAATATTGGTGTTACTCAGTCCATAAGCAAGGAATTATGCAATATATTATATATCAACGAGAAGTTGAGGACTCTGCAGCACATTTTCTCAGCAACTACTCTGAAACCCAAAAAAATAATAACAATAACAATAAATAATAAAAATGAACTGAACCTGGGAATATTAATTATGTCGATAATATTAGCAAGGATGAAGAAACCCAGTTTGAATAAAACCACAGATCTTTTTCATATCCATTAACCAATTAAGCTGTTGTCTGCGAAACAAGAATTATGAAAGAAACAATTTTCTATTCAGCATCAACATGTTTCTTCATTTCAACCATTCACTCGATTATGCTTGATATTATCATATTCATGTTTTTTTCTTCATTTTACCCCTTTCTTCTTCCTCTTCATTGTTTTTGTCTCACTTTTCTGAACATGAAACTGTCATCTTCTGCCTTCTTAATATTCTTTACGTTCTCCTCTTAGCAGTCACAGCATCAACTTACAGCCATCCTTCTTTTTCAACCTTAACTGATTGTTACATCTCAGAAGAATCAAATACGAATTTTGCATCCCTCCAAATTTTCTGTCTTCAAAACTTTATGTTTCTTCATTCACTGAAACATAAACCCAGTCCAATTTGCATCTATTTTTATGACGTTTGATGATTAAGTCTGTATCTGCCCCAAAACATTTTCAGAGCAATGCAACCTGACCATAGGTTACTCCAAAACACCACTTTATGCATAAAAAGCCTCTAAATTCCTCAGAATACAGGTAAGTTCAGTCTTTTTTGTTCCTCAGAATACAGTATAAGAGTATGAGAAATCCATATAATAGGATTCCCTTTCCAGAATTTTAAGTTGAAACTTTCCACCATTAAAGCCTGCGATGTTGGAAATACGTACCTAATCACATTTTAACGTCAATAAAAAAACACAAATCATGAGATCAGTTATGTGGCCAATACACGTTGAATTCAACTTGTAACACCTAAGACATAACAGATATCCAAGTTGGAGGAGTTGCAAAAGGTTTAACGTCTTATTAATGAATGAAATTCCGAACAGAACCAATTTTCAAGATTTATGAAGCATTGCGTATCAAAATATTTCAACTACACCATCAGAATGCAAGAGATCAAATATTTAAAAGAAATCCATAATCTCTGACCTCAAGAAACTCCTTCTGTTCGAGAAAGAGGAGGATTGCTTTCTTCACCGGAGCTTCTCCTTCACAGTGTGCTTCTTCGCAGCCTCCCTGACCTTATCGATGTAGCCCTCGATCGGCGGCGTGAGCGTGGCCATGTACCGGTTCGCCGGGAAGGGTGTGAGGTCCGGGACCAATGCCGCCTCCCGGAGGTGGTCCGGCAGGGCGGCGATCGCCTCCTTCTTGAGCCGGAGGAGAGTCGTCTCCGCTGCCTGCCGGGCCCGGTGCTTCCGCATCAGCACTCGGCTGTACTCCTTGGCGAGCCGGCGGCCATCCTCCACCGTGAGCTCGTACTTTGGGATGGACTCCTTGTCGACGAGGCCAAGGGTGATGAGATCCAGCCCTGGGGTCCCCATGATGACGGGCTCCTCCTCCGGGGCGGCGCCACCGGCCTTAGCGCGGGCCTTCTCCTGGTCGATCTCTCGCTGGCGCTCCTTGGAGATAAGGCCGAGCTTCTCGCGCTCGGCCTCGCGGGCGCGCTCCTTGGCGGTGAGGTGGCGGACCGGGGCGGGGGCGTTGAGGCAGGAGTCGACCATGCGGTTGAGGCGTTCGATGGCCTCGTTGCGGGCGCGGCCGCCTCCACGGGAAGTGGCAGGCTCGCCGCCGGCAGCCTTCTTCCTGCCCAGGGTGGAGCGCTTCAGTGTTTGGCCGGCCTTGAGCTTGGCCTTGCCCTTAGCAGTGCCGCTCACCGGGGAGCGCTGGAGGAGCTGATGGCTGGAGGACGGGATTAGGGTTTGGAGGGAGGCAATCAGCCTCAAGGAGGAACCAGAGTTTCGAAGCATCTTCTTCCCCAAGGGAAACGGCTAGGGTTTGGCGAGCGGGGAAGAAGGGAAGGGGGTCTTTCCCTCGTGTCCGATTAATTAAAGAATTTTTTTTACAAATAAAACCCTGACAGATATCGATTTTACCATATTTTTTTTTTTCACGCACGATGCACGTGACTGCGAAATTGGAGACCGTCCCTCAAACTCCCTTCGCTGAGAGAAGCCAATCATCCCGCAGATTGGTTGGCTGGTTGCAAGGAACATTCGCGTCCCTCGTCGGAGTGAGTGAGATTGTTCAACTGGATTCTATAGGTTACAGCCACCTTCGTGGATTTTGTTTTGTCTTTTTTGATTTCTTTATATTTTTCCTCTCTCTCTCTCTCTCTCTCTCTCTCTCTCTCTCTTCTTCTACTTTTTCTTCGTCTTCTTCTTTTTTTTTTTTTTGTCATGTTTGCCCAAAACAGAATCTCCCTGGGACATTGAAGGCCATGAACCATTTTGGCCATGTCACAGCAACCTCTTAGTTATGCGAACTTCTTTTGAGCATATGACCAGCTTCTCCGAGTGCTACTCGAGGGGATTTGACTATCAGATCCAATCTTCGATTGCCAATGTAGGTCATTTTCATCGATCTACAAAACAGCAATATCTGGTCGGGCCTTTGAATGCTTGACTTAAAAAGAAACTCTTAGTAATACTGTAGGTAAAGAAAGATAAACAGGAGTCTCAATGTATAAGATTGCATTTGGTGCATCATAAGGCAGTCTTGAAAGATAATATAGATTGTCTGTAAAATAAATTGTTACTGATTAAATTATCAGTAATATTAATTACTGTGTTTGGTATACACAGATAATATTGCAGTAATGTTGATTACTATATTTGATATGACAATCAGATTACCAGTAATGTAACATTAAATTTTCAAAATACCTCTAAATCAAATTTTATGATTTTAATTTTTTATAGTGATTGAATATTTGACTTTATGCTGCAGTGCTTATTATTTGTAATTTATCAATAACTTATTTTAGATCTTGTAACTATTGGACAATTAATATCTTTGATCGAAATCTTTTTTTTTCTTTTGAGATTTTATATCCGGAAAGGCAACCATGATTGAAAGTAAGTAGTATTCCTTATCAAATTTTACATACTGCCCGTATCAGCATTGTGTACAATCCAATAACAAACTGAATAGTAACATAATATAAACAATCTAACAACAATCTGAACAGTAACATAATATAAATATCATCTTTTAAAATTTCAAAATACTCCCAATTATCTCAGCAAAAAGTATTTGTAGTTTGTTAGAACAACTACACAATACAAAAGTTGGTATGTTCAAATCCAAAACTACTAATAAAACTATCCGTTAGCTAACCAAATGTTCATACCAAAGTATCATAGATAAACCAACCAAACAACCACAACTATCAACATAAATATCCTAACTAGGATTCAAACCAAGAACATCCAATATATGATATTTTCTTAACCTCTGAGGTAGTGAAAAAAAGTAAGTCAGACTTGCACTATCACGAGCAATTATCAATCCAGCTTTAACCATCAACGACTCATACAGCCCCAAATCTTCAATCTCAGCTATTGCCTCATAAACCTTCTTCTTCATCTCTTGATCATTTGCAAGGAACTGAAAACAATCTACTAACTTATCAATACCTTTACTTGAACTTTGACACATTACTCCAAGATTGTTTACAATTTCAATCAAAGTGCCTATAAGAGCAACTTCTTCCTCATTAGAAATCTTTCTTTTTTTTGATCTTGATAAAGAAGCACTCTGTTGAATATGTCCAATAGGAGTTTGGGGAATGGAGCTGTTACTCTCAAATCCAGTAGGATCTACAAACTGGACCTCCTCTTCATTATTCATTGCTTCCATAAAGATTTCATTAGCTGCATCTGCAGAATCCTCCCCTCTGACCTGTTGCATGATTTTTTTCAAATATGATCGATAGTTCCTCCAAGTGTAAAAATGGTTTGTTCCGAAAACCAGATGCTTGAGGATGACTCTATCACAATGAATCAATATAAATTGAGCAAACTATACTTAAAGCATCAAAAATTAAATAAGAATGAAAAATTAATTAATATGTTGTGCATTTACCTTGACTCAGTTGTCACATACATCTTGATCACAAGTAATACATTTTGTTGTATCATCCCATCTAAATCCTGATGTGTTCAACATATCATAAATAGCACCATATTGTGTGGATGAGCCTTGATGCTACAATTAGATATCTTGTTTGCCATCATCTTTTCTAATTGAAGTAAGAATTCGATCTTGAAATTGCCACCTTCTCCCCTCCACATAGGATCATTCTTCAAATCACGCAAATATCTAATTAGTATAGCATCTTGTTCCACATTCCACTGATGCTTCTTCCCCTGATTTTTCCTTTGACTTGAAGAAGCATCCATATCTAAAAGAAATTATTTAATACAAAAGATAATATATGTTTATATTGCAAATTTAAATAACAACAATAATAAGTTGAATAAAGATAAATAATCTGAAGATAACAGTAATAAGCATCCATATTAAATTTACGACAAGGTTCATTTTAAAGAAAGACTCGAATACATCAAATAGTAATACATAGCAAAATTTGCAATATTATTGAAAATTTCTTCAAGCTCTGGATTGGTCCCACATTTCTTGCGCCAAGTCATCCCTAAATTGATTTCAAGCATTTGTACTCACAACGTGATCAATCATTTCTCCTTCATTGCTATTTTCTTCTGTTAGGAGGACATCAGGCATCTCATGTTCAATTGGATCAATTGACATCTCTCTTCTAATATGGTTATGAAGAAGAGCACACGACTAACGATTCTTACTTGTGTTTTTACTGGATAAAATGACTTCTCTCTAAGAATCGCCCACCTCATTTTAAGAAAACCGAAGCATCTCTCGATGACATTTCTAGCAGATGAATGTCTATAGTTAATGTATTCTTGTGGTGTTGTCGGTTGATGATTTTATTTTCAATCATTTAAATGATATCGTTGACCCCTATATGGAGTTAAAAATCCTTCTTCATTTGTATATCCAGCATCACATAAGTAATAAAAACCTAACATAAGTAAAAATTTTGTTAGAAAATAAATTCAATATATAAATGAAAACAAGTTTGAAATAATCAGAACTATTATCTTGTGATACTTTTAAACCTCTTCTTCTTGATAACGCATCTCTTAATACTCTACCATCTGTAGCTGATCTTTTCAAATCAGATAAAATATAGATGAATTGTATATCTTAACTACAAACTCTTAGAATATTCATAGCTATTTCACCTTTTCTTGTTCTGTACCTAGGCTTGTCAATGTCAACGATAATGCATCTAATGTATGTCCCATCTAAAGCACCAAGACAATTATACAATAAAAAAATATTATTATTATTATGTTAATATAAAATATTTCTTAAATAATTTAAAAGTAATATAATGTTTATCCACATAATTAAAAAAATTATCTTGAACCATTTTCATCTGTAGTTAGTTGAGTTATCAGGAACAGGCTCTGATTTTTTAAGCAATATTTCATGGCAAAAAAGAATAGACTTCAACACAGCTGTGAACTGTCTACTAATTGTCTCACCACTCCTTACAAACTATCTTTTAATAATTCTATTCTTAGCATGGTGAGCACATATATGTAAAAATATAGCAACCATCTCCTCAACACACATATTTTTGGTACTTGACAATCTTTCAGTACTTTGTAACATATCACATAATGCATGGAAACTTTTCCTATCCATGCATGTATTTTCTATACATGCCAGCTCAGAATAAAATACAATCTTCCTTAAACTAATTTTCTTAATCTTGTATCTATCATACTTACCAAGATCAATCCTTTTTCTCTTGTTACTTCTCCTAATCAATAAATTAACATAATATGTATGCAATATACCAGTTAACGAAATAATGGTCCTATGAAGGTTGATGTACATTGCAACGATAAATGCTAATTTTGGAAGCAACTCTTCTGACAACCGATCCATCTAAATTAGAGTATTATGATAAGAAAAATAACATATTTTTTAATAATATATTTCAATAAATTTTAGTAAATATTTCAATAAATTATATGTTAAACTAATATAAAATTTAAAATTAATGAGAGAATAGAGGAGGTTGGATAAGATGAAGGGAGAGGAGGAGACGGGAATGGAGGCGTGTTGATGGGGGGAGGGGGGTCAGGTGGCGCTGAGGGGTGTGTTACGATGGAGGGGAGGGGGGTCCTGAGAGGATGGTGGCGGAGGGAAGGGGGGCCCTGAGAGAACGGCGATAGAGGGGCTGGGGGGGCAAGTTTTATATAGAAAAAAAAATATTACCGATGGGGGATACGGTGGGGGGGCGCCTGGGAGGATGGGGGGAGGGTGGTGGCGGAGATGATGGGGGGGCCGGGAGGGTGGTGGCAGAGATGGTGGGGGGGCCTAGAGGATGGGGGAGGGGTCGGGAGGGTGGTGGCGGAGATGGTGGGGGGGACCTGGGAGGATGGTGGCGGAGGCAGTGGCAGGGATGGTGGGGGAGACGGTGGCAGAGACGGTGGGGAGACCATGTCCCTTCCCTAGAAGACGGTGGCAGAGACGGCGGGGGGGCTTCGGAGGATGGTGGCGGGGCCGAGAGGGGTGGGAGGGGGTGCTGAGGATGGTGGCAGAGGGGAAGGGGGAGGTTCTATACAAAAAAAAAATTCTTACCAATCGCCGGCAATGGCTAGAACGGCGGCGATCTCCACGGAGGCGATGTGAGGCGGCGATCTTCCCGGAGGTGTGAGGGTAGCTTACCGACGACGTGGAAGGAGAGGAGAAGGGAAGCGGGTGTGTGGGAGGAGAGGAGAAGGGAAGGGGGTGCGTGGGTTTTGCTCTCATGAAAGAGAAAAAGGCAGGGATAATTTTGTCTGAAATAATTATTATTCGATTACCACATCATCAGTAATCTGGATAGCCATTTATTTCTCAGGCAATCTGAATTGCTTGATGAGAGGTAATTCAGATTACCAATACAAGATAGATTACATTAAAAGTAAATATCAAACATAGTTATCCGATGGATCCAATTTAAATTGCTAGCAATCTGGATAGATTGACAGCTATCAAACGCAACCTAAGAGTTATGTCATGGTAGTCATACCTTTCATAGAGTTTTGCTATATCACAATAGTCATATTTTTCCATCGAGGGTTTCAAGTTTATAGATAGTCATCACAGGATCCAAAATCCCTTAAGAGTTGTACTATGACAGTCAAAGATTGCACGGTAACTACCTTAAGATTTGATGTAACCGTCTAGAACACATTGTAACCTCATGGCGATGTGGCATAACCATGGAGGACCATTATGGTGATCGTAAGTTTTTTGATGTGATGGAAGGGATATGTTCCCACATAAAGCGAAGAGCTGGAATAGATGTCGAGCCATATCTAGCTGAGGAGACTTTATCTGGCATATTGGGTGATGCATGACCTTAGAGATTGTTTCTGGTCTGCTCAACCCAGCTCTTAAATAAATGAGGTAGACTTGATTTGATCATGCAAAATACCACATTAGGTTTGATGAGTTGGACAAATTTACCACATCGTCGGGCTGGAAGCAGCAAGCTTGTAAATTTTAGAATAGTGAATGCATAAGATATATTTACATAATGTTGGGGCAAGTCCATCGAACCCCGATTCAAATCAACCGACCTCTGACTCTGACTCTACGACAGACGACTCTGACTCTACGACGGACG
Source organism: Elaeis guineensis (assembly GCF_000442705.2). Lineage (NCBI taxonomy): Eukaryota > Viridiplantae > Streptophyta > Magnoliopsida > Arecales > Arecaceae > Elaeis > Elaeis guineensis. The sequence goes on from NC_025997.2 coordinate 7,371,543, forward strand.
ACTCTGACTTTACAACAACCGACTAAACTCCAACTCAAGTCAATCGACTCCCGATTTCGACTCGACAATAGCCGACCGACTGAACCTACGAATCTGACTAGACATCGACTGAACAGATAGTACTGACTCTTCATCAATAAATTGAACAAGCTTCATCGACTTATGATCAGTTATCGACTAGTGATCGGTTGATGCTGATAAATATCGAACAACTTGGACTGTCGGTGCAACAGAACTATCAGCCGACTGCCACATCTACTATCGATGTATGATCGACTGATCCGCTCAACACACCATAACCGTCACGAACAGTTATCCGTCGTATATCACGACGTAATTAGTGGAAAACTAATGATCCACTACATGATTATGACCCGAGAATTTAGTGCCATAAAATATGGGACCACATCTGACAGTTACAATAATCTCATCTATAAAAAAGAGGATAAGTAAACAATACGGGGCGACTTCTGGTCAGAGCTCTACTATTCTGAATATCCAAAATACTACTGTTCACCAATTCTCTCTTTGACTTAAGTATCGGAGAGTTCCATCGGACACCAATCCAGTTTGTGTAGATGCTGTTTTACAGGTGCTCGTTACTGACAATAGACGACGGAGAGTTAGCTGCAACAGATTGACGCGTCAGAAAGGGAGACAGCAATCGTATTCACTATGATGAAAATCAGGGCCAGCATTCTACTGCAATCGGATCAGCAAAATACTCTTTCCATCGGGAAGAGGTTCCTCCCCTCCTCCAGTAGCAGAGCCTAGTTTCTCATGTCCCGTGATTATCATGAACATCCAGATTACTGCACTCGTGCAGTAAATGAATGTTCTTACGGAGGCAGTTAAAAGCCTCCAACAACAGTAGACCCAGCAGCAGCCACCGGCAGAACAACCAGTGGTGCATTCGGTGTCGTTCAGGCACAGTTGCCGCCATCTGTAGTGATCACCTTCCCCTTCTTCAGATCGACCATCTCGACTGTCCCATCGAGAAGAACAACCACACTCTCAACGTATCACTCATCATTCACAGCGTTCCCTCTCTCCTTCCCATCTCAATAGCGTTAGGAAGGAAAAACGACCACGAACGTCTTCCGCTTCTCCTTCAAGCTCATCGGGAGGTTCTACCCTCGGAGTTTTTCGATAATGGTGGTTCGACGATTACGACCGTAAGTTTCAAGAGATCAATCACCAACTTGTCCAGCTTTAAGTGGAAGATTGAAAGTCCTCCAACGACTATGACTTTCAGATCGCCCAGCCTCTCTCTCGGCACATCTTGGACCAACCGATTCTATCTCGATTCAAGATGCTACAAGTAGAGCCATACGACAGCTCCACCGATCCGATCGACTATCTCGAGAGCTATAAAGCTCTCATGATAATTCAGGGGGCAACAAATGTCCTCTTGTGCATTGGTTTTCCGATAACTCTTCGAAAAGCTGCTCTTGCCTGGTACTCCAAGCTTCAGTCGGAAAGCATATACTCCTTTAGACAGCTAGAATATTCTTTCGTGGCTCACTTCGGTACCAGTCGAAGGCCACCACAAACCTCTGACAATCTCTTTTCGATCAAGTAAGGAGAGACTAAGACACTTCGAGATTTCGTAGTTCATTTTAATAAGGCCATGCTTGAGGTCAAGGATCTCAATGAAGATATGACCATATCGATCATGAAAAGAGATCTGAGGGATCACGACTTACATATTTTCTGGATAAAACTCTCTCTCAGACTTATGCTAAATTTTAGAGCGTGCATACAAGTATATGCGTGCAGACGAAGGAGCTTCTGACCGTCGCCAAACAGAAGGCAAAGGTCAGAAGAAGAAAAAACAAAAGAAGGATGGAGTTCTGACCGAATCAAATTGGTCACCTTCTAACAAGCGAGCTTCACCTTGACGATGGAGTCCAAGGCCGACTTATGGCAGGTATGACTCCTATACTCTCCTTTCTGCTCCCTATGCGCAGATCCTCATGAAAATCGAAGGAGCAGAATATTTGCGACACCCTCTATCGATGAAGGCACCGTCGAGGAGCCACGATCGAAAGAAGTATTGTCAGTTTCATCGTGATCACGATCACGATACCGAACAATGCATTCAACTCAGGGATGAGATAGAGGTCCTGATTCGATGAGGCTATCTCGAAAAGTTCTGGAGAGATCCGTCGATTTAACCACTTGCGGATTGACGACCTCAGTCGCAAACTAGAGAAGCTATAAATAATCAACCGACTGTAGGGGTGATCAACATGATCTCCGGATGACCGAACTGGAGAGCAACTTCCGAAGAAGAGTCGGCAAAATGACGACGACTTAACAATCTAATAAATTTTTTGGAAGAAGATGTTCGAAAAATTTAAACTCCTCATGATGAAGCTATTATTGTTTCGATAATTAGCTAATAAAATCACAGCGGATATTTTATTCTACTCGACTATGCAATATTGAATTCCAAAATCACAAATTTCAATCAATTGCGGAGTCATAATGAATCGATAAACGGACGGTCAATCGATTATATCCCAATTTTTACTGTAAAAATTGGTGTACAGGCCGTATCACGGCTTTCATTATAAAAGTCAGAGGATCGACTTCATCTTAGTACAGAACATATTTCAGCTTTCATTATAAAAGCCAGAAGATCGACTTCATCTTAGTATAGAAAATATTTTGGCTTTCACTGTAAAAGTCAGAGGATCGACTTTATCTCAATATCGACTATATTTGGGCTTTCACAGTAAAAATCAAGATATCGACTACCGACTATATTTCGGCTTTTACTGAAAAAGCCAAACTATCGACTATGCCTCGATGCCAAACATATTTCGACTTTCCATTGTAAAAGTTGATTATGCCGACTTAGTCCTAACTAAGCAGAATGCTATGCCAATACGATCAAAGTCAGATTGAAACTATACCGACTTGGCCATGGTCAGTCGAAGGATATTTGGTTTACCATCGATTATCAGATAATCAGATGTACAAATCTGATCAAGCATCGGATACGGGATATTCGACTTACCATTGTTATCCTAACTCTAATCAAGTATATCAACGCTACAATTAATGGATGATTCTACAAGTTTTACTGAACACTTGAACCACCGATCAATGTTCGATAGCCGCTCTACATGGCAAATTCAACATTGCACACAAGCAAGACAAACATTTGGACTTGGAAGAAAAAATTTTCTATTCATTGTCAAAAAGAAATTATAAAGTTGGACCAAAGTCAGATTACAGATTTGATTACAAAAAATAAGGAAAGCAAAATACACCGATGAAGCACGGTCGATATTCCATCTTGAGTCAACATAGCTTCTTCTTTAGTGACCCCGTCTACCAACCTTGAAGGGATGATACTACTCAAGTCAAGATCTGTATATGACTTTCTGACCTCCTTATCTGGCCAACCACATCAACAGCCTGATCCACTCGTACAGGAATAGAGAGGGTCTCACCTGGCCAATAGCCCGATCCACTCGTACGAGAACAGAGGGGCTTCAAATTTTCATCCACTGTCATTAGCATCCTTGGCTTAGGAACTGATGCTGATGATAAGTCGGATTCCCTTGGCGCAGATGAAGTAGCTGCTCAATTCTTCTTTGATCGAAAAAGTTTAGTTTCGGATGCTCTCCTTTTCTTGACAGTATGCTGACGAATATCGTCGCTCGACATTCGACTCCGAAAGTGAAGAAGCCTCTGCCTCTAGATCCGACTGAAATTTGTCCACCAGACTCTCCGACCGACCATCCTGAGAAGAAAAAGTCCTAGCCATCAAGAAAATGAAAACTAGAAGAAGAACTCAAGAAAAGACAGCAACACCTGAAAAAGATGAAAGAACAGTCCTCAGACACTAGGATGATCTCCTGGCACAGTCCCAACATCAAAAAAGATAAAATGAAAAGTAGAAGTTTGGTTGAGAGCAGCCCTATATATAGAGGATTGCTCAATAGCCAGGATTGAAGCAACCGAATCAAGATCGTGTCAGAAGCAGACACATGGCAACATCTAAACCAACCATCGATTCGACGGTTCGATGCACTTGCACTAGATTAAGCCACTCACCCTCATCCGCGTAAACGACCATGACCCAATAATATTCGAACACGTGGCAAAAATCTACTTGTCAGAATCATATCATCCAACGTCAAATCGACTTCTCGAAACAACGTCTGACACTGACGACTGATATCGAATCGTTCTGTCAATATGGCAATTTAAAGACGACTCTGTGCTTGCCAAAATGATAAAGCAGTCGATCGCCTGTATCCCTGAGAAAGTAGCTGTAGAATCGGAGCTCGATATGATAAGAAATAACTCCCTTCGTCCAACATGATAAATCATGTAATAATATACACGTCGCTCACCTGGACTTGAAAGTGGGGGGCAACTGTTGGGTAAGTCAATCGAACCCCGATTCAAATCAATCGATCCCTGACTCCGACTCTACAGCAGATGACTCCAACTCTACGACGGACGACTCCGACTTTACAACAACCGACTAAACTCCGACTCTAGTCAATCGACTTTCGATTTTGACTCGACAATAGTCGACCGACTGAACATACGAATCTGATTAGGCATCGACTGAACAGATAGTACCGATTCTTTATCAACCAATTGAACAAGCTTCATCGACTTATGGTCAATTACCGACTAGTGATCGACTGGTGCTGATAAATATCAAACAACTTGAGCTGTCGGTGCAACAGAACTATCAGCTGACTGCCACATCTACTGTCGATGTATGATCGACTGATCCACTCAACACGTCATAACCGTCACGAACAGTTACTTGCAGCATATCACGATGCAATTAATGAAAACTAATGACCCACTACATGATTATGGTCCGATAATTTAGCACCATAAAATATGAGATCACGTCCGACGGTTACAATAATCTCATCTATAAAAAGGGGGGGTAAGTGAATAGCACGGGGCGATTTTTGGTCATAGCTCTGCTACTCTGAATATCCAAAATACTACTATTCACCAACTTTCCTCTCTAACTTAAATATCGGAAGATCTCCATCGGACATCAATCCGATTTGTGTGGATGCTATTTTGCAGGTACTCATTACCGGCAACAGACGACGGAGAGTTGGCCGCAATGCATGATATTGTATGATATACAAGTTTTTATTATAAAATATCTACATACATGGTATGAAATTGTGATGATCCAAACAATGCCATGAATTCTTTGTAGTGACCATGACAATCTTTCATCATCTAATATTGTAACGATAATATATAATTATATATTGTACTACTACTATATCATATCCATATATAATCAAAGCTTTACTATTTTACTTTAAATAAAATAGTGTTATAAATATTTTTTATGTTATATATTTTCACTCTTCTATCATATGTACTCTAGCCATGCAGTTTTGAAGGATTAGGGATTAGATAATCGGTAGATAAGTCAAAATACTCAAATGAAAGTAAAGTTCTGTTAATATTGGAAGCCGCTCCTATTTTCCGAATTCAGATCCTCCGCACCCAAAAAAGTAGTCCGCATACATAATGACATCCATAATAAATGACATCCATAATTTTTTAAAAAAAAATATTAAAATGCTTGGTCAAAGCAAAAACAGCATAATTATTATTTTGTAACTCATCATTATATGCAATTCATGATTGCCCTGCCTCCCTTCTCGTAAAAGAAAGGAAATATCAAAAAATCTTGAACGTTATCAAATTTCCACGACTTTCTCCATGCTGAATCAAAGATTCTAACTGTTCCCTATCCAAAGATAACATGACTACCCTAAGTATCGTTTTACGAAGAAAGAGCAAATCCACCACCTCATAAAATCAATTTCCATCCCCTTCTGCAGAATTACCGGTAATTAATATATTATATTTTATTGAGATTTTTCATATCTATACGAAAACTAATAGTGTAGCTGACTGAATGGTATCTATACTCAAAGGAAAAAAAAAAAAATAGAGAATTTTACTGTTAACTGCCTATTATAAAATATCATCATCATATCTCTATCAATTTCGAAAACAAAAGTAAAAACATATAAACCCTGTGAACTTTCCACAATTCTTGCCATCAAGCCCTGAAGCACCTAGCGAAGTGGGCCAGGCGATGGTGGTTGCGGTGGTAATGTTGGCGATGGGCTTGAACAGCAACACTAAAATCAAGGTCGATGATGCCTCGGACATATTGGAAGCGTTCGACGTGGCAGGGGATGGTGATGGCCCCTGGGTGGTCGAATCCGTACTCCCTCTCCGCCTCCTTGAGAAGCCCCACGAAGAGCGGATGCTTCAAGTACTCCACCGGCACCACGAATCGTTGCTTCTCCTCCTCCCCTTCCATCCCCACCCTTATGCCCATCCACCCTTTTGGTGGCGGCTTCAGCGGATCCCCCTCCTCATCTCGAGCATGAGAGTAGAAGTTGTATGGCCTATCGAGGTGGTGATGCTTGTCTACAGGCCTCATCGACGAAATAAGAAACAAAGAACAGAATAAGAAGAGAATTAGAGAGAGAGAGAGAGAGGAACTTTGCGGGCTAGAAAGAGAAGGCCCACGGATAGGAGCTCGAGAAGGTGAGGAGGAAAAGGGTGAGAGAAGAGTGGCAGGGAGACTCCAGCACGGTCGACATGTTAGAGAGAGCCAGAGATGACAGATTTATGGGGACGAGGAGAGATGGTTATTTGGTTATGTATGGGTAGAGCGAAGGGGTGGAAGAAGGAAACAAAAGAAATAATGATGTAGACGTACTTACTTGGGTAGGAGATAGACTTTGCCGCCTTGGATTTCATAGCGTTTAAAATCCGTAATTCATCGCGGCCCTCCAAAACCGCCATATGGTTTGCGTTCACAACTGGGGATCCAATTGTGATTTGATTAGGATTCATTTCAGCCTGTGCTGGTGGCTTTATCCAACGGCCACGTCCTTGCGACGCGATACCGCTACCTGACCAACCAAAGAATGATACATGGACGGTAAAGGAGCTGGCAATTGGAAGAGGGCTGCGGGTCCCATCTATATTTCATGATAGGACACGTGTCAGCATCAGGGATGAAGCGTTTTTTTTTTCTGTCCTTCGGGAAGCCCAAGTGCATCGTACCCCCCTCGTTCTCGAAAGCCTGGGATGACTCACGTGGGCCACCTGATGGAGTTGAAACAGAGCACCTCGGCCATCTCGGTTAATAGCCAAAATTGGGATAAAACGATATCTCCAATTATTGCGACTAAGATGGAAAAATGGAATTTGCTTTTAAAAGAAAGGAAAAAAAAAAAAAAGTTGTGAAGCCTTCGATGTTCCTAAATCTTGTTTAAGATGGCAGCCGATTAGATCAAATCAAATATGAATTGAATCGGATATTTATCAATCCAAATTATATCAAATGGACCATAAATTTATATCTAATTTGACGTGTTTATTAAATAATTAATTTGATCTGATTAATATAATTTATTTATTAAATAAATAAAATTAAATTAAATAGATCAAATTAAATAAATCAAAAATATATTAAATAAATTTTAAATAAATTAAATGAATCAAATTATAATCATACTCATTATTAATCAGATTAAATAGGTCAAATATCTAAATCTAAACTCAACTCATTTAATAAACAAGTCTAAATGGATTCATTATTAATGACCAAAATCTGTTTATGTCAAATCTAAACCTATTATTTAGGAGACCGAGTGACGGGATGAATTATAAATTGCCACTCTTATTTATTCTGATGAATAGAAAATAGAACATTTATACAGCAAATTAAATCAAAATTAATTAAAAAATAAATTTGTTTAATGTTTCTATTCTTGCCAGCATTCATATTTGCTGCTTCTGATGTAAAAATGTGCAACTATTTTTTTCCCTGATCAGATATCTAAGGGTGCAATCTTTGCGTTAATGGGGAACAGGTTGTTGTATCTCCGACAGAGATGAATGCTATGCAGCATGTGAGAAAAGACACATGCATGCAAATATAAACACATGCATACTCCATATCTCTTTATGACACACTCATGGACTCCATAACTTAGATCCTCTTGGTCCCTCTTAACCATGTCAAACGGCTTTCCCCCTTTTATCAGATTTCCTGCTAGTGAACGAGAGAACAGAGATGGAGCATTGGGATTTGAGGCTTAGGCTTTATTGAATTGGTGAGCTTAAAAGTACATTCAAACTCCCTGTCGCATATATGTTGCAGCAATTGTTTCAGAGTATGGAATGGAGAGGTTCTGAAACAGCTGAGACATGATTTGAACGCATCAGGAGGTGGATGGGCAAAACTTGCAGCTTTGAGCATATCCAATAGTCTCCTCTGAAACAGGAGTTTGGTTCATGCAACCTATTAGATTCCACTCTAGTTTGTCATCATATGTCCATCTTCCTCATGCTACAATGTCATTGCAGCTCGAGACAAGTTATATAGGTTCCAAAAGCCATTGCATCAACAATGGCTTCCCTTGCATCAACATGACGTACCTCATGCAAATATTTTGGATTGGCCTGGAATGTCATTTGCTGGATAAAATTTTCAGAGTCATGAAACACTAAGGCCCCTTTGTTGTTGCTTTCATTTTCTGTTTTTGTTTTCAGAAGACTAGAAGGAAATTATGTGGACCAGCCCCTAATGATGAAATCTTGATATTTTTCCAAATTATGTTCTGAAAATTTTCAACGTTTTGGAAGCAAAGAATCTTTTTACTTTTAGAAACAAGCAAATTGCAGAAGTTGGAACAGTATAAGTTTTTTTTTGATAAGGAATAGCATAAGTTTGGTATCAATTTTTCCACATGGTATTTTACTAAGTTGAAGAGAAATAAAAACAAAAAGATAATAATGGCGCCGAACAAGCCCAAAAGCATGTCAGTAAAATATTATGAAGGGCTCAGATGTGATTGCTGCGAATATTGGCTCGATGTAAACACTGGACATAATAGAGATTATGAGAATGCCAAAGTGTGTATGATCCCCAAGGTTGGATAAAAGGCAGGGTAGTAAAACAAGAGGATGAATGATGGATCCCCCTCCCCATTTTTCAAGGTGATATCAATACTTAGGGTCTGTTTACAATTTTCACATTTTTATATTTTTATTGATATCAACAATTTTTATATTCATATTCATAGATGCATAACAAAATCTTTTACAATACATGTATAATCATATTTTGTTTACAATTTTGAAGAATGGCATTGGCCTTCTCCATATTTATGTAATAATTAAGCAATTAGTGGACAATCATGATTCGATCGCAACGATGACAGCTTGATGGATTGTAACAAAATAAAACAGTTGTTTTGATGGAAATGGTAGTATAAATATGTAAGATTTATTGCAATGCAAAAATATTATGTACTTACAAGCTAGATGAAGTTTGGGTTGGGTCAAATTGGAAAGAAGGGATAAATCAAATTTTAATTAAATGTTTTTACATATTAGTTTCTCATCAAAGAAACCAAAATATTGTGTAATAACTATCCAATTTGAAGTCCCACCACTTGACCCAATGAGACTAAAGTCTATTTTAGATTTCAACAATTTGGCAAGTAATGGATACGGTCCATGTGCCTTACGTATTTTATTTGGACAAAATGTGTCACGGACTAATAGTTTCAAAGCTTGAGCTATTAAGAGAAGGACCAATCTAAACTAATAACCATATGGCACATCTTTTATCAGTAGATATAGACCGTGACCTCTCTCCCACTCAACCTCATAATGCACACACCCCACCCCCCCCCCCTCCACACTCACCCCCAACCCCCCCCCCCCCCCCTCCACACTCACACACGCAATAAAAATAAAAAAATAATAAAAAAAAATGGTCATGTTTGGCTCGTAATTGAAAAGAGAGAGGTCCATTTATAACTTGGTTCTACTCAATTTATCATATCCTCCACAACTTCTTCCAACAAGGAGCTCTCATGACTGATATGGACTATGGTGCACATCGGGCCTAACTTTAATAATACTTGCCATAGGTTTATTGATCTACAACCATCTCTAAATCAATCACTATTTAGACCCTCAAACTAAAACTTTATATATATATATATAATGCAACATTTAGAAGCTTTATTAATTGATCTGCAATCGTTTTAATCTTCTATTTGATACGGAGGATGGATTGAAGGAATGACGTATGAGAAAGAATGGATGGATGGGAGAGAGGAAGATGGAGGATCCATTTCATCCTCTTATTTGTTCGATAAATATAGAAAGATGGATGAATGATTTCCTCTATTGATATAAAAGGAATAGAAGAGAGGATAGGTGATGTTTTTGTTAAACTATCCTTTGATAAGAAAGTATTATTATTATTCATTTATAATACTTATTTATACTAAAAAAATACGATAATATATATATTTAAATTTATATAATTTATAATTATATAAAAAATATAGATATTTAATTTTAATTTATTTTTTCAATAAATAATTTTATAAATTAATTATAAAAAATAATTACATAAATAACTAATTAATATATTATTTAATTTAAATATTTAATTATATTTTTGTATGAATAGATAACTAAACACGGCGCTCCCAACCCACATTTTTTTCTGTTTAAGAAAACCACCCATTCTGTTTTGAGTCCATAGAAAACCGTCTTCTCTGCCCCGCGCCCGTCCTCCCATTCTCTGTTTTGCATCATCCATGCGCCCCCACCACCCAACGCATATCCTCTGTTTGCACTACGTTGTTTTATTATAATCCATAAAAATCCAAAACAAAAAAAAAAAAAATCCACCAACTATCACCATACAGATAAATAATAAAAAATAATATTAGATAAAAAAAATAAAAACTAAGCAGTGACAGGATGCTAAAGAGAAGGAAATGGTAGGATCCTAAAGAGAAGAGAAATGGTATATTTGAGGTGAATGTTATTAGGATTTATTAAAATATTTTTATGGGATAATTTTGTCATTAGAATAATTTATTCTCGTAAATTCATTCATCTTTTTCATCTATTCTCTCAAAATTTTTGAACCAAACAATGAATGAAATCATCCATCCTTCCAATTTCATCCATCTTTTCTCTTATGTTCCTAACCAAACATAAGATAAATCAGCCACTACTTAGGCCCTCGAGCTAGAACTTATACATATGTGTGTGTTAATTATGGGTAAATTGGATGGTGGGCCGAGATTTCAATATCTTGAATTTAAGATATGTTAAATATGTTATAAGAAAAATTTATTCACCATGTGGGCCGAGATTTCAATATCTTGAATTTACGATGCCAATTAATTTCACAAAAAAAAAAAAAAAAGTCTGCCCAAACTTTCACCTCCGGGGTTGGATAGATCACAAAAGAAGAAGGAAAATAAAAGAAAAAGAGAAAATAAAAAAAATAACACATCATTCACCAAGTATTCATAGCATATGGTCATCAGAACCATCCTCAATTTTCAAACCAATAATAATAATAATAATAATAACTGATCTTTTGTTCTATGTTTTGCCATCACGCCCTAAAACAACCAGCGCAATGGGCCAAGCGGTGGTGTTGGCGATGATGGGTTTGACCGGCACTACTATCACGGTCGATGATGCTCAGGACGTAGCGGAAGTAGTCGACACGGCACGGGATGGTGATCGCCGCCGGTTGGTCAAACCCATACTCCCTCTCGGCCTCGTTGAGAAGCCCCACGAAGAGCGGATGTTTCAAATACTCCACCGGCACCATGAATCGCTGCTGCTCTTCCTCCCCTTCCATTCCCACCCTTATTCCCATCAACCCCTTGGGTGACGAAGCCCCCTTCTCGTGTCGCATGTGGAGGTGGAAGTTAAACAACCGGTTATGGCGGTGGTGGGGGTGGTGGTGGTGATCCTTGTCTTCGGACTTCATCAACAGAAGAGGAAACAAGGAACACAACAAGAAGAAAACTAGAAGCTTGGGAGAGAGGACTTACGGGACTGAAGAGAAGGGCCACGGATCAGAACTCGATATTGCGAACAGGAAAAGGGTGAGAGAGGACTCACAAAGAGATGTGGGCACGTTCGACATGATGGAAATTTTAACAAATCAGAAGCAATGCAAGATTATATAGGAAGAGAGTTGGACACTTAGGGGAGAGAATTAGACCTAGTCGTACTAGGAATTTAGGTAAAAGAGGATTTGCCGTCTTTAGTTTACTTCCGAAGTTTATTCTATCCGTCTTGCGTCGCTTGGAAGGATAGCGTTGTAGAATTCGCGCGAAAGAAGGGTTTCACCTTCCTTCTGCGAATCCACCGTCGGATCGCACAATGATCACTTCAAAAGCTGTGCATTAGTAGATACGGGGAAGTCCGAAGTGCATAGACGTCCGTTTAATATATGATCCAATGGTCGGGATCGCCAAAGAAGGTCAATGATCCCCGCTTGGAAGCTATGCCTTGCGAACCGCCGTCACGTCGGTTGAACTCACGACCAGGATAGGGTTCGAATTTGATTAGGATTCCACCAGCGATGCCTCCACATTATAACGCGGTACTACTTATTGACCAACCAGAGCCTGACGAGTAAGTGCTATGATGCGGGTCCCACGTTGAAGTAGAGCTTCCTTGCTTCCGTCTATTCAGAAGTCCGAATGGGTGGGTTTCTTGATTCGGTTTCTGAAAGGCAGTTGTCCCGGATGATCTTGGGCATTAGCCCAACTTCGCGTTACGGAAAGAGCCGGAGTTGGAAGGATCTTGGAATTTAACTCATAAAATTAAAAAAAAAAAAAAGCAAATATTTTCAAATAATGCCAATATTATCAAAATCATAAAATCAAATCTTGACTTTTGTATAATTAATTTATATAAATTATTTAAATTTATTTAAGATTTAGACGATAGACTTATAAAATCTTAATTCATGGAGCAATATCAGAAAATCTACAAAAGAAGATGGAACATGGTTGCATTAAAGAAGAATCTATTTTTCTTCGTGCCCATCTTTCATCCGTCTGTATAGATCTCAAAGTGATGGTCTAATTGCAGATGTGTGAGAAGGAACGTGAATCCTTCTCTCCTGAAGGGCAAAAGAAGATTGATTTTTGAGGAGATTGATGTTAATTATACTTCGCAATATTATGGCATTCAAATATGTGTGCTATCGAATAAGGAAGAAATATGCTATTTAGATTCTAAAGTATATGATCAGCATTTTTCTTCATAAATATTTGCAGAAATATACAGTTAATAAGTTATGGGCAAGCCATGCACAACTCTGTGTATTTTTTAGACTTTCTTAGATATTCCAAACTATTTTAACTTTATTTTTTTCTAAAAAATCTGTATCCATCTCCAGCCATATTTCCAACATGTTAAACCTTTTTGAAAAAAATTGAAAACTAAAACATCAACGAAAACAATATCCATACATTTTATTTCTCTTATCCATTAATTCTTAAAACTAACTATGTTTTTCAAGATATAAATTGCATATGTCTGGTTGCTGGTGTCAAATCATATTAACCTTGTTTTTTTTTTTTGAACATGCATTGCATGCGACTGGTTGTTAATCTCAAATTATATTGTGTTGGCAAGTGCCTAATATTGATTAAAAACTAGTATCTTGATGGAGATGAGTCTGCTTGGGCTCAAGCCCAAAGCTTTTTGGGTGGATTCCTATCGAGGTTTAGACCTGGGGTGCCGCAGCCGGACCTAATCTATGCTTTTTGCCACGCGGCAGGCATCATGCTTTAGCGAAATTCTTTGTACATCGCTCGCAATATAAAAAATCTGACGTGGAGCGCACTGCGTTATTCGATTGATCCTCATAGTGCTCTCCTGGTATGACGTAATGGGATATTTAAAGGTATTAAAAAAATAAAGATAGTATATTATTCCATCACTGAATATATTTAATACACGTCACATTCTACTTTTCAAACTAAATATAACAAAAATATCATTTTCCTCCAAAATGTAATGTTCTTATTATTTTGAAGTTTGGTTGAACATTACGAATTCTGAATCAAAATTATGATATTGTAGGTTAAAATTATGGCATCTTAGCATAGAAAGATCTCCAAACACAGAATTATGAATCTTGAATCAAAATTATGATATTGTAGATTAAAATTATGATATTTTGACACAGAAAATATCATCGAATGCAGAATTATAATATTCTGTATTAAAATTATAATATTATGTGTTAAAATTATGACATCTTGGCATAAGAAATATATCTGAACGTAGAATTATGAAATCATAGATCAAAATTATGATATTGTAGGATAAAATTATGACATCCTGACACAAAAAAGATCTTCGAATGCAGAATTATGAACCATGGATCAAAATTATGATATTGTAGGTTAAAATTATGACATCCTAGTACAAAAAATATTACTGATAGAACTGTCAAGACGGGCTGACCCATCCCGACCTGCCCCGACCAACTCTAACCCACCTTTAGATGGGGTGGGGCGGGCTAGCCAGTTTAATTGACGTGTTGGAAAGACCCCAATCCAACCCAACCCGCCATGGGCTGCGGGTTAAACGGGCCAACCCACCTAAATTCTAAAAAAAAAAAAAAGAAAAACCCTGCAAAGGGAGCCCGTCGGAGAGTGGGGGGGGCAGGAGGATGTGAGCACGATGGCCGTGGGCCGTGGGGGGCGTCATGGGGAAAGGGTGTGGAGGGAGGGGTGGGGTGTAGGCATCGGAATGGGGGGTGATGGATGGGGTGCATGCGCCCGTAAGGAAAGCCACGGGGATCGGGGTGCGAGCATCGGGGCGGAGGACCTCACGGGGGAGCAAGGGAAAGGGGGGAGAACAGGGGGATGGGATCGCAGTGCCAGGGAGGAGGAGCTCGCCAGGGAGTGGTGGAGGAGGAGGGTCGGGATACGAGCGCTAGGGAGCATAGAGGAGCTCGCAGGGGGCTGGGATGCAGGCATCGGGTCGGGGAGAGAGGGTGCCAGGGTGGTGGGGGGCATCGAAATACAAGCATTGAAGATCGCGGAGGAGCTCATGACTCATGTGCAGCAAAAATTCAGTGCAGGGGCAAAATGATAATTTTAAAACTTTTTCAAAATTACTATTTTACAGCAGAATTATTAATTAATCTCATTAATTAATACTAATTAACCCTATACTAGGATCTAAATATGATATAACACATGCATTTAAATTTGAAATTCAAATTTGAAACAGTAAACTTTTTACTGTACTGTGTTCAGAACACATCACCTTTTGCGGGTAGTCGATCACCGCAAACTGATCACCGTCGGAGGGCTCTGATCGTCACGTCGCAGCCACAGTAGTGTCTGGCCTCTGCGGATCGTCCACACGAAGCTCCCGTCTGATCGGCTCCTCACGAATGCTAGTTCGTGATTTCACCCTTTTGATGGTTGATGTTGATCGAACTCCTTCGATCGATGTGTGCCGACTCTTCGGATGCTCCAGATCGTCTGCATGATTGATTGAGAGGCTGATGGATCTCTTTCTGAAATTTAGTGGACTCACGACACTCGTGGCACACCAATCTCACTTCCCGAACCCTAAGTAGAAACTTTAGGGTGCACACCAAAAACCCTGCGCCCAATTTTCTTTCTTTTTTTCTTTTTGTCTCGAAAGGTTTTGGACCTTCACCTCACGCACAAGGCTTCCTCACGCCCCACTTTCTTTTTCAGAATTTTTTTTACGCACGCTCCAACTCCCTATCTCTTTTAAAACAGTTCAAAACGTGTCTTATCCGAGTGAGAGGATAAAGACAAGTGGTTACACATTTGAATTCAAATCAAATTTGAATTCAAATGAAAACCAACTCATCCCTATCCACTTGTAGCGTGAGAAGAGAAGGGCGTGGACTCTTTATGCGTGGAAAGGTTCCATGAGAAACTCTTTCTCGTGTGAATTATGTGACGCACAAGATGGATAAGCTTGAAGGCAAAAAAGATAAGTTATCCATTCAAATTCAAACACGCTTTGAATTTGAATGGTTAACTAATCAGCTTTATCCATCCATATGGTGCACAAAAGTGGGCGTGAGAGAGCTTTGCGTGGAAGAAAATTCACGAGAAGTTTCTTCTCATGAATTCAAATGGGCGCAGGATTTAAGATGGTGCAGGGATTCAAATTCAAATGGTGGTTTGATCTTAATTGAACCAACCTAATCAAAATAGGTTAAGCACAATTAGACTAAATTAAACCCATCTTAATTAGGCTTAATTAGGCTCAATAAAATCTTAATCAAATTAGAAATTGACTAAGCCCAACCCCTGATCAAATCAGGGACCAAACCATCTCGATGATTAGGTCAACTCTTAACCTAATCGGGTCAAACCCAACTGAATCCAATTCAATTGGACTTGATCCAAAAATAATTACTCAATCAAATTGAGTTAGTTAGCGGTCAAATCACTAATAAAACCTCTCATAATTATTGAGTCCAAATCCGATGGGCAATCGGGTATCAAAGTCCATCAATATAAAATCTTGATCGAAGAGTTCAAATTTCAAATTCAAAATTTGAAATTCAAAATTTTGACCCCGGTACCCAAAATGTGTGGAACTCATGATCAGAGAATCCTAATTCTCAATCATAGAGTCCCAGACATATAAGACTCATAATCAGCCATCAGATCATAAAGGAACCTCTAATGTGTGTGACCCCACAGGTTCGAACCTAAGCCGGTAGCACAGGAACCAATTCCTGTACTAATCGAAGTGACCATTTAGCAATGGTACCCGACGACTGAATAGGTCGAATAGTCGTAATCGCAACATTCAGAACCTACGTGAATATGGTTACCGTATAATTCATCCCTTTTGACCCCTGTGTTTAGGACGACTCAGGGTTAAACTGTCAACCCTGATGAGATCATCCGAATCGTGCTCAACTTAATTAGTCCTGTGACTCCTCACTAGGACTACCCTGGCCAAGGTTTTGCTAAATTGAAACACGACTGTACACAGCTCCTAAACTGGAGTGGTCAATCCCATCTTGACACACGCACCGATAAGTCAAGTACTTGACTACACCCAGCAGCCTTCCGTCACTGAATTAGAAATTCAGGTAGTCCAGTGCCTAAGTGCAGTAAGTTGCTTGCAAGTCACCGTGGCGATCTCAGGTCGGAGGGACATTTATACCCATATCCCATCGGAGCAAATCTTGACAGCAGAAATAGCTTCAGAGTCGGTCACGTTCAGTGCAGATGTATCGTTACATCTCACCTGTATGCCATAC
Organism: Elaeis guineensis; assembly: GCF_000442705.2. Taxonomy (NCBI): domain Eukaryota; kingdom Viridiplantae; phylum Streptophyta; class Magnoliopsida; order Arecales; family Arecaceae; genus Elaeis; species Elaeis guineensis. Next base: position 7,388,719 of record NC_025997.2, read on the forward strand.
CAATGTCTCCACACTCCTTGGTTATGAGGACAACCAACCCATATGACACACAACGACCTATGCTCGATAAACGTTGTCGTCCTTGGTAACAATGTATCATTTGGTCGTGAACAGGTTTAAGGACTAAGCGATAAATCCTCTTTTGTTGAGTCTAAATAGTCCTAAGGACTTCACCACAACACAGGAGTTCATTAGAAGATGAAATATTTGTGATGAAAAAATGCCAAAATAACTTTTATTTATTTATAATTCATGTACTAATACAAAAGGAGCACAACCGTCAACAGGCTGACGATTGGCTTTGGGATACTATTCCCAACAATCTTCCACTTGGCCTAAAGTCAATCGGTGCAGTATCTAATACCCATCTTCGACTTGTAGTCGTTGAACTCCTTCACCGCAATGGCTTTAGTGAATGGGTCGGTCAGGTTCTCCTTCCCGTCGATCTTCTTAAGGTCGACATTACCTCGATCCACGATCTTTCGGATGAGATGGTAGCGGCGCAAAATATGCTTCGTCCGCTGGTGTGCCTTCGGTTCCTTCGCCTGAGCAATGGCTCCAGAGCTGTCACAGTAGAGCAAAACTGGACCAACAAGGGAGGGTGCTACTCCGAGCTCGGTGATGAATTTTCTCAGCCACACCGCTTCTTTGACAGCATCTGATGCAGCAATATACTCTGCCTCGCATACTGAATCAGCCACAGTGTGCTGCTTGAAACTCTTCCAGCAGACAGCCCCACCATTAAGGGTAAAAATAAATCCTAACACACTCTTGCTGTCATCGCGATCAGACTGGAAACTAGAGTCTGTAAACCCTATAAGTCTCAAGTCCGATTCACCATATACAAACCACTGGTCTTTAGTATTTCTTAAATACTTCAGGATGGTTTTAACAACCTTCCAGTGATTCTCCCCTGGATCAGATTGGTATCTACTCACTACCCCTAGTGAGTATGCCACATCTGGTCATGTACATGTCATGGCGTACATGATAGATCCCACTACCGAAGCATATAGAATCCTACCCATATGCTCTCTCTCTTGAGGTGTTATCGGACAATCCCTTTTCGAGAGAGAAATTCCATGGCCTATTGGTAGATAGCCTTTCTTGGAATTCTCCATGCTGAATTTTTTCAGCATTGTATCAATGTACATGGACTGGGATAAGCCAAGCAACCTTTTGGATCTATCCCTATAGATCCTCATCCCTAGGATGTAGGAAGCTTCTCCCAGATCCTTCATGGAGAACTGTGATGATAGCCAAATCTTTATTCCCTGTAATGCAGGGACATCATTCCCGATTAAGAGAATGTCATCCACATACAATACAAGAAATACTACTACTGGACCATTAGCCCACTTATAAATGCAGGGCTCTTCTCCGTTCTTAACAAAGCCATACGTTTTGATTGTCCTATCAAAACGTATGTTCCAACTCCGAGATGCCTGCTTAAGTCCATAAATGGACCTTTGTAGCTTGCATACCTTAGACTCATCTGTGGATGTGAACCCTTCAGGTTGTATCATATATACCTCTTCGTCCAACTCTCCGTTTAGGAAAGCTGTCTTCACATCCATCTGCCAGATTTCATAGTCTAGATGGGTAGCTATCGCAAGCATAATCCGAATGGATTTGAGTATTGCCACAGGAGAAAACGTCTCATCATAGTCTATACCATAACGTTGATGATATCCCTTGACAACCAGACGGGCTTTATAGGTCTCCACCTTTCCGTCTGCACCCCTCTTCCTCTTGAAGATCCACTTACACCCTATGGGTTTCACTCCTTCGGGTGAGTCAACCAATGTCCACACATCGTTGATCTTCATGGACTCCATTTCGGATTTCATGGCCTCTAGCCATTTCTCAGAGTCAGGTCTCTGCATTGTATCCATATAGGTGATCGGATCCTCATCGTTTTCATCAAGTTCGACAGGATCGCCATCCCAGACCAAGAAACTATAGTATATGTCTGGTTGATGTGGTACTCTACCAGACCGCCTTAAGGGTGCATAATCAATGGGCTCCAGATCTGATCTAATCAAATCCGGTTCAGGTTCAGTAACATGTGTCGGATTTTTCACCTGTCGAACTTCGTCAAGTTCGACCTTAGAGGCAACAGTTCCTTCATTAAGGAACTCCTTTTCTAAAAAGATTGCCTTAAGGCTGACAAACACATTTTGCTCATCAACAAGGTAGAAATAATACCCTTTGGTCTCTTTTGGGTATCCTATAAAATTACACTTGTCAGACCTAGGTCCAAGCTTGTCTGTAATTAAACGTTTAACATAAGTCGGACACCCCCAAATCCTAAGGTGCGAGAGTACTGACTTACGTCCTATCCATATCTCATATGGCGTTTTGGCTACAGACTTACTCGAAACTCTATTTAGAAGGTAACAAGCCGATTCGAGCGCATATCTCTAGAGGGAGATCGACAGACCAGCAAACCCCATCATGGATCGAACCATATCCAATAAGGTCCGATTTCTCCTTTCAGACACACCATTATGCTGTGGTGTTCCAAGAGGAGTCCACTGAGAGAGAATCCCATTCTCCCCTAGATACGTCAGAAACACATTGGAAAGGTATTCACCTCCTCGATCAGGTCGAAGAATTTTAATACACTTCCCAGTTTGTTTTTCTACCTCATTTCGGAATAGTTTGAACATTTCAAACGACTCCGACTTATGCTTTATTAAGTAGACATACCCATACCTCGATAGGTCGTCTTTGAAGGTTATGAAGTAGAAATATCCACCTCTTGCACTTGAGCTCATAGGTCCACATACATCAGAATGTACCAAACCCAAGAGTTCACTGGCTCGCTCACCTTTTCCAGTAAAAGGTGACTTGATCATCTTTCCAAGAAGACAAGACTCACAGGTTGGAAGTGATTCACAATCATCAAGTTCAAGAATTCCTTTTTGAGCCAACCTGTTTATCCTGTTCTTATTGATATGACCTAGCCTACAGTGTCAAAGGTAGACTTCTGACACATTATCTATTCTAGGACGTTTACCGAAGTTTTGAACCATATTAACAGGCTGTGATAGTAAGTAAATTTTATTATTTAATTATCCAACAAACATTGTAACACCATTCAAAATGATATTGTAAATATTTTTTTTTATTAAAAAATTATAACCGTACATGGCCAAAAGGCCTACAGAAATAATATTTAATAAAAAGCTTGGACAATAGTGACATTCACTCAGAATTATATTACGAGAATTGATTACAAGACTCATGATTCCTAAAGCTAGAACTGAAACTTTGCTTCCATCTCCAACGTTCAGGAACCTCTCTCCTTCATCAAATCTCCTACTGACCTGCAGACCCTGCATCGAATTACAAATATGATAAGGGCTTCCGGTATCCAATACCCAGGCAGTAGTATTACCAATGGAAAAGTTGCAAGGAGTTATCATATAATTACCTTGCTTCTTCTTCGGCCTGTTCGGGTCCAGGGAGGCAATGTATTGAGGACAGTTCCTCTTCCAATGCCCCTGCTTCTTGCAAAAGAAGCTCTTCGCCTGGCTCTGATCGGGCTTGCGCTTCTTGGTCTGACCCTGTGCAACCGTCCCAGCATGAGGCTGCACCTTCTTGTTCTTCTTCTTCTTGTTCTTCTTCTCCTTCCCAAAGGGTCGACGACGAGAAGAAGACCCTCCCACTATATTCACCGACTCCTTATGGAGCTGGTGATCCTTCTCAAAGTTCTGCAGCAACCCCAACAACCCGTGGTAGTTTACTGCAGGCTTTGTCATTCGAAAATGAGTAAGGAATGGGAGGAAGGACTTGGACAAGGAATTAAGAATCACATCCTTACCGAGCTGTTCGTGTAGAGGAAAACCCAATTTGCTTAGGCGCTCAATCATCTCGATTATGTACAGTACATGATCAGTGACTGAGGCCCCATCCCTCATTCGAGCATTGAAAATGGCACAACTAGTTTTGTGCCTTTCAACATCGTCAGGCATGCCAAAGGAGTCGTTCAACATTTGAAGCATCTCCTGTGGCTGGGCGTTCTCAAACCTGCAGCTGAACTCGTCATTCATTGCTGTCAGCATAATACATCAGACGGTAGTGCGGTCATTGAGCCACTTCTGGTAAGTATCTCGGATCGCCTTACTAGCATTCGGAGCTGGCTCCTTAGGTGCTGGATCCGTTATTACATAAAGGATCCGCTCATGCTCAAGGACGATTTTCAATTTTCGATACCAGCTATCGAAATTAGGTCCCATGAGCTTATCATTATCTAATAATGACCGGAGCGATAGGGTAGTGGCCATAGCTGTATAAAGAAAAACCAGACCTCTATTAGTACATAAATTAATACTAAAGACTTGGACTTTAGTCTAAAGTTTTTCTCAATATTTTTATGAACTGGTAGCCTCAATCTCCAATTCGAGGAATTACTTTAATTCTTTAATGGGTACTAAAATCCACACAGACTACACACGAGCCCAACTTTGGTTGGTCAACCCATGTGCATCTATGGGTAGGTTCTTAACCAGTTGTTTCTCTAAACAACTTCTAGTAATTGATTTTGCCCCAGAACCTAATCAGTAGGCTTTGGCCTCCACTGAAAATATCTGGTTAGGTCCAACCATTAATATGACTTAATTTGATAAATCAGACTAATAAATGATCAGGCCCGACTTTGGCCGGCCAACCTAACCACCATCAGAAAGACTCAACCAAATTATCATATTATGAATGATAATTTCATTAGCCAATGAGCACCAGGCCTTTGGGCCTCCAATGATCATTGAGCTAATGGACTCATTATCACTCACTTAATGGGAGGTATTGATTTAGTTATCATTATAACTTAATCATTTTAGGGACCTAATAATTTTTGAGGATTTTATTAAAGGATAGTAGAGAAGAAATTATCTAGCCAATTTCAATCCTCCCACTGACTTCACCAAGTCAGATTAAAAAGGATTTAATTAAAGCTGGCATTAGGAGCACCTAAATCAGTCACACTAATTTACCTAATGACATGGGTGAGCTCTAATCACCAAGTGATCTAATCAAAATCTAACTTACCAGATTAGCCAGGTAAGTGAGATCAGTGGTGGGGATTTGCCATTAACTCGTCAATGATCGAATCAATGCGAGTAGCTCCCGCTTAAGAACCACTGGTCAAAACTGCCGAACTTACCTTAGACACCAACCATTTCATTAGTTTTAATTTTGATCAACTTAGTAAATAGGGCTCCACCGCGTAGCCATGAATTAAGTCCATCTTGATCTAGTTAAAAATATAGACCCATTCAACTACAACTATTGAAGTTGAGTCTAGAGTATCCTTGACCTAATCTAATTCAACTTTTAATTAGATTTGACCAATTACTCCATTTAGTCTATTTTTAAGCTAACCTTAGGTCTAACCCAATTATGGACCTAATTCATCTAACTCATTGACCCACAAGTTTATGCAATTGTCTTAGGTCTTAATTCACAATTCTAGACCTACTAGACAATACTTAATTCTTTTAATTAAGTACTTGGGCTGATGGGTCAGGGTTTGGCATTTTAAAATAATTTTTAAATTTTAAAGATTTTATTTTCTGTTCACCAAATGTGTTGACTCATTTCACAAACGGGTCAGCACAATTCATAAACAGCAATCCTATTGCTCATTTCATAACAGAAAATAACTCAAAACAAATCATGAATTTTTTTTAGATCTAATCTAACACATTCATGATAAATTTTATAATTAAGTCCTTTCGCTGCTTCATCGACATGGATATAATTGCATCGGCACCCCTACTGCCATAGGAGACCCCATCGAATGGAAAGAGAGGACCTTTAAACCCTATTTTTCTCCTATGACCGGACAGCCATGGCAACCAACCCAATTAGATTACTTGCTACTTGGATCAAGTATATCTAAATATATCAATTTCAAAATTTAAATTTTGAATTTCAAATTTTAAATTTTAAATTTCAAATTTTAAATTTGAGATTTCAACCAAATTTCAAATTTCGAATTTCCAATCTTTAAATTTTAAATTTTTGAATTTTGAATTTAAATTTTGAATTTTAAATTTCAAATTTTGAATTTTAAATTTCAAATTTTAAATTTGAGATTTCAACCAAATTTCAAATTTCAAAATTCCAATCCTTTAATTTTAAATTTTGAATTTTGAATTTCAAATTTTGAATTTCAAATTTCAAATTTAAAATTTCAAACAAATTTTAAATTTTAAATTTCAAATTTTAAAATTCAAATTTTAAATTTTGAATTTCAAATTTAAACTTATAGATTACACTTTAATCTACGCATGCATATGTATATCATATTCTAGAACCATGCTCTGATACCATTTGCAGCAAAAATTCAGTGCAGGGGCAAAATGGTAATTTTAAATTTTTTTCAAAATTATTATTTTATAGTAGAATTATTAATTAATCTCATTAATTAATATTAATTAACCCTACACTAGGATCTAAATATGATACAACAGCATGCATTTAAATTTAAAATTCAAATTTGAAATAGTAAACTTTTTACTGTACTGTGTTCAGAACATATCACCTTTTGCGGGTAGTCGATCACCACAATCTGATCACCGTCGGAGGGCTCTGATCATCATTTCACAGCCACACTAGTATCTAGCCTCTACGGATCATTCACACGAAGCTCTCGTCTGATCGGCTCCTCACGAATGCTAGTTTGTGATTTCACCCTTTTGATGGCTGATGTTGATCGAACTCCTTCGATCGATGTATGCCGACTCCTCAGACACTCCGGATTATCTGCACGATTGGTTGAGAGGCTGATGGATCTCTCCCTGAAATTTGGTGGACTCACGACACTCGTGGCACACCAATCTCACTTCTCGAACCCTAAGTAGAAACTCTAGGGTGCACACCAAAAATTCTGCGCCCAATTTCTTCTTTCTTTTTTCTCTCGAAAGGTTTTGGACCTTCACCTCACGCACAAGGCTTCCTCACGCCCCACTTTCTTTTTCAGAATTTTTTTTACGCACGCCCCAGCTCCCTATCTCTTTTAAAACAGTTCAAAACGTGTCTTATCCGAGTGAGAGGATAAAGACAAGTGGTTACACATTTGAATTCAAATCAAATTTGAATTCAAATGAAAACCAACTCATCCCTATCCACTTGTAGCGTGAGAAGAGAAGGGCGTGGACTCTTTGTGCGTGGAAAGGTTTCACGAGAAACTCTTTCTCGTGTGAATTATGTGATGCACAAGATGGATAAGCTTGAAGGCAAAAAAGATAAGTTATCCATTCAAATTCAAACACGCTTTGAATTTGAATGGTTAACTAATCAGCTTTATCCATCCATATGGTGCACAAAAGTGGGCATGAGAGAGCTTTGCGTGGGAGAAAATTCATGAGAAGTTTCTTCTCATGAATTCAAATGGGCGCAGGGATTTAAGATGGTGCAGGGATTCAAATTCAAATGGTGGTTTGATCTTAATTGAACCAACCTAATCAAAATAGGTTAAGCACAATTAGACTAAATTAAACCCATCTTAATTAGGCTTAATTAGGCTCAATAAAATCTTAATCAAATTAAAAATTGACTAAGCCCAACCCCTGATCAAATCAGGGACCAAACCATCTCGATGATTAGGTCAACTCTTAACCTAATCGGGTCAAACCCAACTGAATCCAATTCAATTGGACTTGATCCAAAAATAATTACTCAATCAAATTGAGTTAGTTAGCGATCAAATCACTAATAAAATCTCTAATAATTATTGAGTCCAAATCCGATGGGCAATCGGGTATCAAAGTCCATCAATATAAAATCTTGATCGAAGAGTTCAAATTTCAAATTCAAAATTTGAAATTCAAAATTTTGACCCCGGTATCCAAAATGTGTGGAACTCATGATCAGAGAATCCTAATTCTCAATCATAGAGTCCCAGACATATAAGACTCATAATCAGCCATCAGATCAGAAAGGAACCTCTAATGTGTGTGACCCCGCAGGTTCGAACCTAAGCCGGTAGCACAGGAACCAATTCCTGTACTAATCGAAGTGACCATCTAGCAATGGTACCCGACGATCGGATAGGTCGAATAGTCACAATCGCAATATTCAGAACCAACGTGAATATGGTTACCGTATAATTCATCCCTTTTGACCCCTATGTTTAGGACGACTCAGGATTAAACTGTTAATCCTGATGAGATCATCCGAATCGTGCTCAACTCAATTAGTCCTGTGACTCCTCACTAGGACTACCCTGGTCAAGATTTTGCTAAATTGAAACACGACTGTACACAGCTCCTAAACTGGAGTGGTCAATCCCATCTTGACACACACACCGACAAGTCAAGTACTTGACTACACCCAGTAGCCTTCCATCACTGAATTAGAAATTCAGGTAGTCCAGTGCCTAAGTGCAGTGAGTTGCTTGCAAGTCAACGTGGCGGTCTCAGGTCGGAGGGACATTTATACCCATATCCCATCGGAGCAAATCTTGACAGCAGAAATAGCTTTGGAGTCGGTCATGTTCAGTGCAGATGTATCATTACATCTCACCTGTATGCCATACTAGTGTCTCCACACTCCTTGGTTATGAGGACAACCAACCCATATGGCACACAACGACCTATGCTCGATAAACGTTGTCGTCCTTGGTAACAACGTATCATTTGGTCGCGAACAGGTTTAAGGACTAAGTGACAAATCCTCCTTTGTCGAGTCTAAATAGTCCTAAGGACTTCACCACAACACAGGAGTTCATTAGAAGATGAAACATTTGTGATGAAAAAATGTCAAAATAATTTTTATTTATTTATAATTCATGTACTAATACAAAAGGAGCACAACCGTCAACAGGCTGACGATTGGCTTTGGGAAACTATTCCCAACATCATGGGGGGCTAAGATGCACTCACCGGGGAGTGGGGGGAGGAGGGGGCGGGGGTCGTGATGCGGGCGCTGGAGAGCGTGGAGGTATGGAGAAGCTCGCCATCGCTGGGCGATGGAAACCGGGCGACAGGTTGACAGCGTTCGGATGCAGCAGCGGCAATCTCTCAGTCTCTCCTCTCTTTCTTAGATTTGGGGGTTGAGTAATTTTTTTTTGATAAATGGGGATCGATAATTTCAATACTAAAAAAAATATATGGACCAGCCCGTCTCGACCCACTAACCCAAATGGGGTAGGTCATTTAACCCGCCTTTAAATGGGTTGCTAAAATATGGACCCAACCCACCCCATTTACATGGCGGGGTGGGTCAATCCGACGGGTTCAATCTAAATTGATAGCTGTAATTATTGAATACAAAATTATGATATTTTGAATCAAAATTATGATATTATAAGTTAAAATTATGATATTCGGGTATAGAAAATATCTTCGAATGTAGAATTATGATATTTTGAAAGAAAATTATGATATTATATGTTAAAATTATGACATTCAGCATAATAAATATCTTCAAATACAAAATTATTATATTCTGAGTCAAAATAATGATATTGTATTTTAAAATTATAACATCTTAGCACAGAAAACGTATCTGAATACAAAATTATGACATCCTAGGTCAAAATTATGACATTGTAGATTAACATTATGACATTCTGGTATGAAAAATATTTTTGAATACAGTACTTATAGAAATAAAACATCTTATATCAAAAATATGAAATCATACGTAAAAAATTTTTTCAAAATAGAAAGTATTACATAATTACGATCAATCCATGCAACATATTTTAAATTTATGATCATATTATATTAAACTAATAGATTTTTCAAACCATCTGTTATAGTATATTTTATATTTTGATGAAATTAAAATATCTGATTTACAAATTATGACATCCAATAAGAAATTTATAATATATTATTTTTATCCTTGGTCCTCTCCTCCTTCGTTTCTTCTGTACTCCTTTTCTTGCCATAAATTATTACTCTTATAAATTAGGAACAAGATCTTTTGGTCCGTCGACGGTCCTATGGTGGTGACGAAAAATGACATCCTGATCCTCCTTCTTACTCACACTCTATCAACACATTATTTATATTCGATGCACTAGAAGAAGATAGATTCTCAAAACAATCATTACATGAAGCCTCATCCAGCTGATCATTCGCAAAAATCTCTATAGAAAATATACAGAAGGTTATTTAAAGTCAAAAAATATATATAAAAAATATAAATATAAGATTCTTTGAAGAAATACTACGTAATATCATAATTTTAATCTAGAACGTCAAAATTTCAACTTAAAATATTATAATTATGACATATTCTTACTTCGAGAGCTATTTTTACTGTAGGATGTCATAATTTCAAACTAGAATATCATAATTTCAATCTACAATATCATAATTTTGATCCAAAATATCATAACATGCATTCAGAGACATTTTGTACTTATAGAATATTATAATTTTAATCTAAAATATCATAATTTTGAGTCAGAATATCATAAAATTATCAAAAAATATACTTAGGAGGTTTCTTACCTATAGATGTTATTATATTAATGTAAAATATCATAATTTTGATTTAGAATATCATAATACTGTTTAAACTATCTTCGAAAGATATTTTACCTATAAGATGTCATAATTTTAATATATAATATCATAATTTTGATCCAAGATATCATAAAAATATTAAAAAAATAATTGAGAAGTGTTTTATCTATAAATTAATATAATATTAGATTATAATATTATAATTATAATTTAGAATATAATAATATTATCAAAACTACCTTCAAAAGATATTTTACATATAGCATGTCATAATTTTAACATAAAATATCATAATTTTGATTCAGAATATCATAAAAATATCAAAAAGTATAATCGAGAAGTATTTTTATGTATAGAAAGTCATAATATTAATCTATAATATCATAATTTTGATATAAGATATCATAATAGTGTCAAAACTATCTTTAGAAGGCGTTTAAAATACAGGATATCATAATTTTAACCTATAATATCATAATCTGAACCTATAATGTCATAATTTTAATCTTGAATGTCATAATATTATCAAAAATTATATTGGATAGAAATCATAACATCTTAACTTATTATATGGCTTTTAAAAAAAATTTATATAATATGCTGTATTCAAAACTAAAAAAAGAACTCCATTTCAAACTACCGAATGAATTAAATTTATTTAACTACCAAAGGAGCTACTGTAATAAATAAATTATAAAAAAATTATAATAAAAGATCTACATACCGTATTTTATTTCCTGATAGGTGGGATATATTGCTTGCATGGATAATATTATTTATATACTAGCCAATAATCTCAGATGCATAATTGTCACTGTAGAATAAATCTTGAATATCCAAACTCTCAAGCAGAAGCTTAACAAAATAAGAAAGGAGAGAGAGAAGAGCAGCATTCGTAATGTCTAACCAGGCCTTCAAAATAGTAAGAATATTTCATTTTGAAGAGAAAGGATATTTTTATCATATTTATTTTAAAAAGTAGACTATTCGATGATGGAACAATACACTATCTCTATTTTTTTTAATATCTTCAGATATCCAATCATGTCATGCCACGAGGGCATTACATGGACCAATCGGACATTGCACTAAACGTCAGATTTTCTATACCGCGGGCGGTGTACAAAGTATTTCGCTGGTGCTTTATATTATAGCCTTGTTCTCTTAAAAGAGTTTTTTTATCTTATTCCTAACTATTATAAAAGCACCAATAATTTCTGTGCACAAGCGCTTAAACCCCTTGGATTTAGCCAATCATTCAAATTTAAACCCCAAACTTTCCATATTGAGATATGCCTGTTTCTTTTTTTTTTTTTGGCAGACGGGAAAGACAGGAAGGACTTATCAATTCATTTCATATTCTCACTTGATTTTTAGTTTCCAACTCAAATTACAATCCTGTCAACTTTCCGACCCGCATCCAACTATTAAGTGTATCATTTTCTCTAATCACATCGCCGCATGTTACCCTTTGATACCGGCCAGGAGAAGCAGCCGTGGCCGTTAATATTGTACTACGCTAGAACCATGTTTTAGAATATGCGAGGTAAAGTTTCATCATAGGTTGGTCATGTGTCCCTCTCGTATCAGCATGGGTGCGACTTAATATCAGTGGTGGGTTAGATTGGGCTAACAAGAAGACCTAACACATTGATTTCTTTTATCGTATCTTCTTCATGCGAGGACACGTTCAGGAGAGCCCCCAATCAGGCTAGCCTAGTAACTACGTATATATTAGGTTCATTTTTTTATGATATTATATATTTAGATAGTATATATCATTATTGCAATGTTATGCACATAACCATAGGCTTGGATTTTCAAAATGGTTCATCCCGTAAGTTTCTTCTTTGCATTGAATACAATAAATTGATTTAATTTTACTCATATACATTTTAAATCAGGCTTAAATTTAAAATATCCTTAAAGTAAACTTCTTCTTACTTTATGTTCATTTGTGTGTACATCTTTGTCTAGTTTTGTAAACATCCCATGTTTTACAACCAGTCTCTTGCACGTCAAATTCCCCCTTGGGCAAAGCCCTTGGATAAAACGCAAAAACTAATGGAAGAGAGTGTGGGTAAAGAGTTTGGTTCCGGGGGGGGGGGGGTGTTGGGCAATTTGGTCGGAACAATTTGGGTTGGATCAAATATATATCGAGTCAGATATAGGTCGAATCAAAAAATTATCAATCCAAATTGATCGATTTATTAAACAGATAAAAAATTTAGATCTAAATATGATCTATTAATTAAATAAATAATTTGATCCGATTCTAATAATTTATTTATTAAATAGGTTAAGTCAGATTAAATAAGTTAAATGAGCTAGGATAAATATATTTTAAATAAACTAAATGGATCAGATTATTATCTCCCAAATTTGCTTTTGTCAAATTCAAATCTACTTAAACCAGGTCATTCATGGATGTAGTTGATGAATTGGATCAGAAATTATCATTGTTAGCAAAAGTTAGAAGAATGAAATAAGAAAAGTATAATACTTCTTCTATTATATAGAGCTTTCATCATCGGACATTCGAATTTGAACCTATTATTTTCATATAGAGTATTTAAGAGCTAAAAATTATCCCACTTGAGATGAGTCAAAAACTACAAAATATTTAAAATAAATTACAACAACTCCTCTCAAGTTTTTATTGCAATATGACCCGGCCATCTTGTCAAAATCCATGAACATATAATAGTCATGTTGGATAATTTTAGATAGAAAACATTGACAATATCCTTTGTGGTCAGAGATCTCTTGGCTCGATTGGCTTAAAAAATTTCCATCCTTCGTGAGATATTATTCGTTTTGACTTAAATGCTTATACGAGGTCTTTGGTTTCAAGTGCTTAGTACACAGAGTCTTACGATTTTGTCTCTTGGCTAAGGCCCAAAAGATGTCTCAAGAAAAAGAGAGCAGAGCCCAACCATATAAGTCAGATTACTCCTAACCATATAAGTTAGATTACTCACAATAGTAGTCCCCTAGTTAAGAAAAACTTTATTTATTGGAGGATCCTTCCTCTAGCGTCATTATTGTGGTCAAAGATCTTTTTAGTTCGGATGGCTTAAAAAATTTTCGTCCTTCATGAGATATTGTCTACTTTGCTTTAAGTACTTACACGGAAGCTTTTGGCCTCAAGTGTTTATTACAAAGAGGCTCACAGTTTTGTCCCTTGGGCTAATGCCCAAAAGATGCCTTAAGAGGAGGAGTAGAGTTCAATCAAAGTCAAAATTATTTTTGACTCACAATTATAGGACTAAATCTCCCACGACATTTATTGGCTAGAAATATCAAAATATCCTTCCTTTGATGGAAATAGAAGGAGATCACGTGGGATCATGTGACTCGTTCTACCTCTTTCCTTCGTACTGGACAGAGGCTTCTTCCTTCCCAATTCGATTTGAATCCTATTAAGAGAGAGAAAAAGAGAGAGAGAATGGAGAAGAGACCAGCTTAGAGAGCGAGGGAGGAGAGAGCTGAGGGAAAAAAAGTGAACCCGAAATTTTCATGGTTTCAAGATGAACTTCCTCCAAAGCTTTGGCCAAAGCTCCCATCCGCTATCTCTCATTTTCTGCAACTATAGGCTGAGAGCTTCATTAAAGATCTCATCAATCATAGCAAATCCTAAGGTGTCAGTTTTATAGATGTTCCCTGTATCTGTATGAGATAAAAAAAGATATTATTTCTAATGTTTTCTTTTTCTAAGCAATATTTCTTGCAAGTTTCTTGAACATGATCATAGGAGGTTTATCAGTACTGAAAAAATGTTGGAAGTAGGATACGATGGTTAATATGAATAGTTTCACTCTATAAAACGGCTGTAGGTATAGCACTTAGGGGAGGGACAAATGTAACATTTTGAAAGTAGTGGGATATATATGAAAATAGTGAATTGTCATAGAGGTGCCTTTGTAATTTTTTAACAATTTTTTGATTTTAAAATAAAAAATAAATGAGTAATTTGACAGCCATTATGATCTTTGCTTTGCTGATTGCTTGTAATAAAATCTAAATTATATAAATTTTATAAAATATAAATATAAATTATAAAAAATTAGAATGATGTTATTATAATTTATTGAATATTTAGTGAAAGCTTTTCGAATTTCACAAAATTAGAGTAAATTTTTCTACCCCGCATCCTATGCTCCTCACAGGTCACATCTAGATATGAGCATGCCTCGGGCGGCCCATCCGACCCGATAGTCCCGATCTGTGATTTAGACGGATTTAGATTTGGAGAATTCACATGAGGCCTGATCCAGCCTGAGGCCCGTTTATTTTTATAGTCGGATTTGAAAATCTATGTAAATAATTAGTTCGATCCGACAACCGTCTTAGTCTAATTATTTATTTTTGGCTCTTTACACATAATTGTTAGCCTTAATTTTTAAATTTAAATTTTTATTAACTGTATAAAAATTACTCATATTTTATTCTGTTTATGCTTATGATTTTTCACATAGGATTTTTAATATTTGAGAGAGAAAAAAAAGTAGACGGGCCTCTTGAGCGGGCTTAAACATTCCATTATCTAGGGCCGGATCTGAATGGCAAAGATATGTCCGGTGGCTTAATATCTTAGTAAGGCTCAGCCCGAGTCCGCCCAAGCCCGGCCAATGCTCAGGCCTTGTCACACCCCTCTCCCCCTTCCTCATACAGGCACGTGGATACCACGTGCGAAGTACTCGCTTCCTCTGAACGCGGTTGGGTCCACGCTGTCAAGGGTGCAGGCCAACAAGAGAAGCGGCTGGGGTTTCGAGGTGTATCGTGGTAGGGGCTCGAGAGGAAGCGACGAAGAAGAGGGTAGAGCAGAGAAGCAGAGATGCCGTGCCTCGATCTCTCCACGAACGTGAGCTTGGATGGGGTCGACACCTCCGCCATCCTCTCCGAGGCCACCAAGACTGTCGCCAAGCTCATAGGCAAACCCGAAGCCGTCGGTGCCCCTCTTCTAAACCTCTCTCTCCCCTTTCATCTCTTCCTAATATCATCTCCTTTCCATCCCATACTCCGAATTGTTTTGTGCTTTTTCCTTTCTTGATGCATTTAAGCTGCTTTGATGTGAAAGATGATATCTTGCTTGAGATTGTAAACAATATTTTCCAATTCTCTCATGTTATCCTGTCAATGAGTGCTTCAGTATACGTCTTAGTCTAATTCCTTCGTGATATATATATATTTTTAAGCATTTGGAAGTCCCATACTCTCGATTAATATAAGAATAAGCCGGTTTCTCTATGAAATGGAACCACTTTATAGGGTTCTTATCTGCATTGAGTTACTTCCCTATTTCTATGGGTGAAGACAGAAATCTTGTCTCTTCAGAAAGCGATATTTTTATTCGTGCTACTTGATTCGGTTTTGTTACTGTGCTTCCCTTTTGCTAGCGTATTCATTGTTTTTAATGCATTCTCCGATAGATTTATGTGTGTATTGGAGATTATCATATATGCTGAAAGAAGTTCAATTGTTATCTGGGGAAGTTTATCTTCACTTCTCTTTGGCAATCTAACAACTGGTTGTTTCCCGTTACGAATATAGCTTCGGTAACTTATATTAGCAGGTCAAGGAAGTATGGATTGACGCCAATAAAGGAAGAGTATATATAAGTTCTCTTGTATTTCCTTTCTTCAACAGAAATATCACTCAAAAAGTCAGGAAACACTTTGCTTCACTCAATGGCACCCTTCATGATTCCAGTTCAAAGGAACAAGCTGAGTCACTTCTTGAGTGGCTTCTACGAGTTACTTAAGCATTTTCGTGTTTTATATGTTGAGTTAAATACTAATCTGGCACTCCATGGAAACTTGATCCCTTATTTAAATAATAATTTGTGTTGTCAAAGTTACCTCTTCCTTTTTCTTCTTCATAAAAATATGAAATATTGTTGCTTCAAACTAATTTGTTCTATCTTTTTTCCTATCCTAAGTTCTTTTAATGTAGGTTGTTATCTTGATTTGATGTATTTTACATTAAGATTTATTTGGGTTTTGAATTTAAGTTGCCTGAAGAAACTAGTTCTTTTAGACACCATAGTTACATATTCTAAGTGATTTACTTTCATGTTTCCTCTGATGACAGTACGTAATGATAGTACTCAAAGGATCAGTACCGATGTCATTTGGGGGGACTGAACAGCCAGCTGCATATGGCGAATTGGTTTCCATTGGAGGCCTGAATCCTGATGTAAACAAGAAACTGAGTGGTGCTGTTGCTTCAATTTTAGAAACTAAGTTGTCTGTTCCCAAGTCACGATTCTTTATCAAGTTTTATGACACAAAGGCAAGCCATCTGAACTTCTCTAGCTGACCCTAAAATGGGTCACTACTGGTTAATTGTTTTTCTCATTGCACTTTCCTGTCTTTTAGGTCCACCAATCTCAAGAATATGCACAATGTTTACATGCTTTACATAAGCGATAAATCATGTAAATAACCACTCACTATTTAGATATTCCTAGTATCGTGACCCATGCTCATCACCATTAGTTCTGGTTTTGAAGAATTTTTTTTTCCTTACTAGTAAGAGTAGTTCCGAAACATACCATTTTATTTAAAACATAGGTATTCATGGATTTTATTTTTTCTGCTTTGCAGGGCTCAAACTTTGGGTGGAACGGTTCTACTTTCTAGGTTCGGTGCTTGCCTGCTTTGTTGCAGTGATATGTTGGAACATATGCTATGAGCAAAATGACTATTATGAACTTAAGATTTTATTTGGTTTGGCCTAACTGTGGTATTTTACTTTTGACCTTAGCTACATAACCATATCATGGCAGAACATCAATCTGCCAGTATTATGATCATCTTTGTCTGAACCAATGGTGTTGACAAGTACTAGATTATGCAAGATTTCGATTTCAATTGATTGTCTTTGATTATGCTAAAGTATCATATTTTGATGATTTGATTTCATTACTCACGCCTCAAGTAGTTGAATCCTATGAGAAATTGTCTAGTTGCAAGGCAGTTTTTAACTTATAGTTATATTGTTGCTTTATTTTATTAGTCAATGTTAATATTGAAAATCCTGCAGAAAATGACCTGGTTATAGTGTGAGTGAAAAAAACAGGGGGACAGCATTTTATGCCTTGGTTAACTTGCATGTTTTGTCATGATGCTGGCTCAATATAATCTGCATAAGTCCTTTTGTTGCTAAAGAATATCACTAGCTACAGCAAAAGGCATGAGTGGTCAAAACATTGACATTAACTCTCTAGCTAGATTTTTTTTTTTTAATAAATGTTTCAATTAGCAGCCTCATTGTGGTTTAGTTGAGTGTTTTTCTGATGGTTCTTGCACTCGCATTATGAAAAGCTTGTAGGAGATGGTTAATTGTTCTCCAATACCTGTTCATGCATTTTTGTTGACCAGAGCATGATGTATGTGATGCGTTCATTGTGGAGTTGTGGAAGGAGGGAGCTTCATGAACGACCACTAGGAAATTTGAATTAAGTAGTAGAATAAATTCATGTTTGTATTCTGTAGTCTCATGTCTCCAATCTCATAGTGGCACAACCCACCCAATTTTATGTCCTTGTGTGCCCATTTTCTTAGCTGGATGGTTGTCAACCAGTTCTTCAGATGCTATATGATCTAGAAGAACAAAAGAATAAGCTTCCCTGACTGTAGAAACAGTTGCAAATAACGGCCGTCTTTTTGACAGAGCCTTCCATATTCTTTAAATCTTTTGTAGAATATGATTTGCCATTTTGCTCTAGCTTATAGAATGAGGCAACTCGTCTCACCTATCTTTAGGTCAAAATATCTAGGACCGATGTATGCTAGTGCTAGTGGAGCAATAGGATCACCCATCACCATTACATATTTGGGAGTTTGTTTATCCTAGCATGGATAATTAGGTGTTTAACAAGTATAAAAGTGATGTATAATTCCATAGTTCATGCATTTGAACCACACAGATCATTGTCCAAGCACGAATTTACATGATAGCAACACACTTGCATTTTAGAACAAAGATGAGCAGCTTAAATCCTGATCCTATGCTTCTTTTGGGAGGGGAAGGTAGAGTGATTCTCTGAACTCTAACCTCCTGGTTTCACTGTAAAAGGTTCTTTGTCTGTTGGGCCAGTAGGTTAGCCAAATCCGGCCTTTGATTTCCCACTCCAATTTCTTTCCTAAGGCTCCTCCACACAACTTCCACCACACGCTTTCTCCATACTCATCTCCTGCGAAGATTACTCCTCCTTGTTTTGTAAAGGGCCTGTAGACGCTAGAGTAGCGGTCTCTAAACCATGTCCTTGGTTGAAGTAATGCGAACTTCGAAGGCTTGGAAGAGAAAACCTCTCTGCCGTGCACACCATCATGGAGAAACCAATTCAAAGTTGCACCACCACCATATGCTGATTGTTCAAATTTCCATGGTTTCATGCTCATAGTGACAGTTTCTGTGGCTGAAAATTTGAGACCCAAATAAGAATTTGGGGGATCAAATGAGCCTTCAAGGGCCTTCTCAAGGCCAACTTCATGATGAGGATTTTCAGAAGATTTGCTTACTGAAACTGACATCACATCAGACTGCAGGGTTGGTGTGAGTTGCAAAGATATACGAGATGGGAAGTGTTTCTCCTCAGATCCATAGCCTCGTTCAGCCATTAGAGTCTCAGATACCAGTGGGTTCACGTCACATCTGGCATAAGTGAAATGAGTAAGGGTGCATCTAATTGGATTATCACTTATTAGATAACTAAATTCTACAGAGACATGGGATGCTATGCATGCGTGACATTATAGTTTAGATACAGACTCTGTTAGCATGCTCAGGATGGATTCTTGGGATTGTCCTATTGCTTACTTTCTGCAACCAACGACATGGATGTGAAGAGCATTGTCACTGGGTTATTAAGAGCCAGATGATGCATGTCAATGCATTCATAGGTACATGTAGGATTTGAATTGATGGATAGTACACTAACCTTACGTTGTCCACAGTCACCACCACGTCAATCCAGTTCTCCCGTAAGATGACCTTGTAAGCGAGTTGGATCACCCCTTCAAGCTGTTGGTACTTCAAAGAAAAGAGCAGACGTTCGTCCTGAGTTGTAGCAGTAGGATTTTCAATGCTCATAGCAATGATTGGGCAATATAATTGCACTTTCCATAGCCCACTAGCAGAGAAAGCATATGAAAACAGAGGTGAAGGTGTTTTGAATGAGTGATTGGAAGTTTGAAACTCTTGAATCAAGTTTGTTACAGCAAGGTTTAAGGATCTCATCCACTGCTCTTCAAGGTTGGATCCAAGGACCCGCACGAGAAGCTTGGATGCTTCTCTGCACCTCGAGGTTGTTAATTGAATCCGCAGAGTGTCCAGACATCCCTGGCGAAGGTTGTTAGGGGCTTCATAGATGCAGATAAGGAAAGCAAGAGTGAGGAATGCTAGATTGAACACATCTCTGAAATCTTCGCTAATTTGTACTGCAGGGTATCTGAAAGAAGATTTCTTACTGGGACCATACATAAGAACACCATTGATGATATCAAAGAAGAGATGGAGAACATCTTCTTCTTCTATAGAAGGCTGAGTTTTGTTTTTCAGGTGAATAGGACTGGATGTCCAGAGGGGGATTGGCATATTAAAATCTGCATAGATAGAGAAGGAGACATATGGGTTGCGGCTCTGGGAGCTTTTGGTGACAGAGAGATTCATAGAGGGGTTTGTCGATCCTGTGGTACAGATGCAAAGAGACATGACGTTTGTGTCCCATTGGGTGATTGTGGGAAGGTTACCGATCCATCCCCATACATCAGGAGCAAAACTAGAAGCCATGGGAAAGAGTTTGTAGTCCTAGAAATCCCTCCGTCTGATACATCCAAAACTTGAGCAAGGGATTATATAGCTGCCAACTAGAGATCCACTAAGATAAAGAAGTCAAAAGGTAACTCAACACTGATTCCACCATGTGAGAGTTTGATATTGTGATAAAGTAGATTCTTGATGTGGGAGACGGGGACTATAAAGTTTTAGTGCAGTATTTAACTTTTTCTCCTTTTGTTCAGAATTTATAATGGAGAAGCGATATTTTGAATGACAACAATTATCTGTTTCTAATACCATCTTCTCTGACTCCAAATTCCCTTTATCAACTCATCAAGCGTATTCATGTGTCTCAGATATTGCATATGGGAAAGTTTAAATATTCTCTAATACTGTTAATTTAAATGTATCCGTGACATTATTTTATAAATTAGGCAAAAAAGATAACTTTGTGCTTTAATTGGTGGATGAGGAAGGATGTGCTGTTCCATACGCACTCAGAAAGAATCGATTTAGATAAGAAAGGGAATTTGGGCATATCCATTGCACAGCTTCCCTCTTCATGAAGTGATTCTGTTCTATTCTTTCTGAGCATAGCACATGTATCTTCCTCATTAAGCTTGAACAAGCTTTTTCTTTGAAGTAAGCCTAACTTATGCATTATTAGACAAGTTAGGATTATATTCTTGACTTTGAGTACTTGTGTTGACGACTTTGGATCTTAACAGAATTATGAACCAAGGCTTGGAAAGGAACTCACTTATTGATGTATAAAACCATTCTGAACATCAGCTTTTCTTGTTATCTTGTTGATGCCTTTTCTGTGGTAGCAACTGTTTCCTTTAAAGTCATGCTGGAGAAAGTGCAAAAATGCACCTAGTGGACAAAGTCGGGGGATTTAGAGTATCCGTGTTTTCTGCTCTCAATCAAGGTGTACAGGATAGGTTCAACTCCATAAATTCTCTCTCGGATATTTCTCTTTTTTTGATGGAAAATATTCTCTCTCTCAAATATTTCTCGTACTAATATTAGTGAAGTACGTCCAAAAAGAGTTTTTTTTTTTGGCAGTTTCCTGTAGTTTTGACTCGATTAATGAGTTCTTCATCTGGTTTTGCTCAATGTGATTGAAATGAGTTAATGTCATTTACTGTTTTCTGTTTTCCTTAGTAATAAGATTCTCTTCATTTCTTTCGTAGTCTTTCTTAGTAAAAGCTTGGAATCAAGCGGTTTCCATCCTCTCCCTCTTGATTTTGGGTGAGCGGCTAAGGTCAAATCGTGGATATAATTTCTGCCACCCTGCCACTTGCCACAGCTGGCCCGTGAATTTTGGACAAAAAGCTCGCCTTTAGAGTCGACGAGCAATTGAACGGTTTCAGGTCTGAATACCAGTGATGACATCAGTCCCAGAGTGATGAATGCACTTAGATTTATGGTGATCTTATGCTGTGTCGCAATTAGATTCGACGAAGTACCAGGTCACTGAATCCAAATTTGGAGCATGCCACAACATTACATGACTACAAGATAGAAACCAAACTAATAGCCATGAATGTGAAACCAGAACAACTTGCAGTGGATGAACATAGAATAGGAAATATCATGAAAAACCATGAACCGGACAAATTGACACAAATTCAAGCTTGATGCAACCTATTCAAAATCCGTTAATGGGTCTATATATCAGATCGTACTTATTACTGCAGCTATGACTTGGTGTGGCATCAGCTGCATTAGTAACTGAATCGGCTTAAGGTCTATTTGGTTGTCTGTAACTGCTATCCGGACCTATCCCATGTCGGGACGAGCCTATTTGAGAATTTGATTGGGCTGGAGTGGAGCTACAACTAGTTTTCGCATTATCCAATTTAGAGAAAAATGGCTCACAATAGCAAATAGGGGTGCATCTTTGCATGGAAGAAGTATTCATCTGGAATCACCCACTGCATGGATCTCAAAGCACTTCGAACTCCATCATCCGCTTGCACAAATTCAAAGCGACTAATGGATGGTCTAATGGTGGATTCATGTGAAACCTTCGTGAAAGATGCAACTCCTATCGCAAGGTGGCTTTGATGTAGGAGAGATCATGCATCGAAGCTACTTCAGTGATGCGGGCTCCAGCTTAGCTTAGCTTAAACAAACCAAATGGGGCTGTCTGGAGTTGCTCTTTGTTTAAACCCAAATTATGCGCTCCACCAACATGTTCATGTGAAGCGAAAAATAAAACAAAAGCGCCGGAAGAAGATAAACGAAAAGAAAGAATGTGATACTTGACGCTGGCTATGCCACCTCTCGAGAAAAGAACAATCCAACTTGCTTGGTCTGCCCGTCTCCCATCCAGCTGGATCGCAGGATGCGAAACATTTCAATATTTTCGACGGGGTGGAGCCGAGCCGATTCGACTCCAATTGGAAGACTTCGGAAAGGGTCCGGTCTCTTTTTAATAATGGACAAGCCACTAACCAAAGCATTGGACTAGCGAAGCCGAGCACCAGTCCTTTACTCCTTTCTCTCTCCGTGCCTCCTTTCTCTCTCGAAGTCAAAACCACAAGCACATTCTAGTCTCATGGGCTCCACTGCCTCGCCGCCCATCCTCCCCCTTTCCGCCGGTCAGCCCGCCTCCTTCTCCGCTGCCGGCGCCGCCTCCACCGCTGCTGGCGCCGCTTCCACCGCTCCATCTCAACCCCAGCGTTCCGTCGCTTCATCTCCCGCTCTCCGACTCCATCCGCCGCTCCCTCGCCAACCGCCGTCCCTGGTCGGAGCTCATTGACCGCTCCGCCTTCTCTCGGCCGGACTCGGTCTCCGAGGCTGCCTCCCGCGTCCGCAAGAATCTCTCCTACTTCCGTGTCAACTATCTCGCCCTCCTTGCCGCCGTCCTCGCCCTCTCCCTCCTTTCCCACCCCTTCTCCCTCCTCGTCCTCCTCTCCCTCCTTGCCGCCTGGTGCTTCCTCTACCTCTTCCGCCCCACCGACCCTCCGCTTGTCATCCTTGGCCGCACTTTTTCTGACCGGAAACCCTCGGCGCCCTCGTCCTCCTCACCATTCTCGTCGTCTTCCTCACCTCTGTCGGATCCTCCTCATCTCAACCCTCATGGTCGGAGCCACAATCGTCGCCGTCCACGGCGCCTTCCGCGTGCCCGAGGACCTCTTCCTTGACGACCAGGAGCCAGGTGGCGCCGGCTCAGGCTTACTGTCCTTCCTCGGCGGAGCCGCCGCCTCTGCTGGCCCTGCTGTTGGCGTCTGATCTGGATCTGACGGTTGTCTCGGTTGCGATCGTTGAGGTTTGTTACTTCGGTTATCCTCTGCTCCTTCCCTTACCTTCTATTGATCCTGTGGTAGGTAAGAGAAGATATTCTTGGATAACTAGGGTTTAATATTAATTAATATATCCTCGGATAAGTTGGATTGGGAGAGATATAGGACTCTGGATTCATGTAACTGTTTTTGGATGATCAATGCTTACAAGTTGTTCTCTCAATGTATCGATGGCTTTGTTTCAGATCTATAGAAGAATCTTTGCTGATTTTAATTTGATTTATTCTTTTGTTGTATTTCTTATCAAGAAATTATGTTTCCTTATGCTGATTTACTGTGGTTGTTCTGTGGGAATTAAGATTAGATCTGGCTGTTTTGTGTCACTTGCTCCTCTCAGATTCATCTTTTAATACCATTTATTTTTATGAAGATCTGATGATTAATGACTGGCAATTTCAGATCTGGGAACGGTGATAGGAATTTTAATTATCGTTTCTGGGACTTTAATTTTAGATCTTGATGTATCTGGTGTACAGGCTGTTGTGTTTTGCTGATAGATGAAAAATTTTCTTGGAATTTATATAATTTTGTAAAAGTTTCGTGGTATTTGCTCAAGTTTTTGTGACACTGCCGACACTTTTTCTGCTGTCTGTTTGACATATTATTGATAGGGCCCTGTCTTTTATTGTGGTAGTAATCATGGCCTTCTTATTGGTATAATTTTTTAGTGCAAGGGATTTGTTTTTAACTCTGGGTTGTGAAATCAGAAGATTCCTATGAAAATCACTTCACAAAAATTGTTGTTTGTATCATACCTACTGTTGTATTGTCACTTTTACTGTTACGCAAATGACTGAGGACATTTTAGATACTTGATGATCATTTAGGTTTTACGAGTCATAAGACATCTAGTGAACATAGGCTTGGAAACGTATGTGAGGGAGTTGTGAATGACTATCTGTTTTAGTATAAGCGGAAGTTGAAGTTTTTTAGTACATTATGATGTCCGGTGATTGTCAAGGAAAAGGGACTCCAAATTATGATGCATCAGTGACTAATTATGTTTTGAGTTTTTTAGGTATAATTGTGTTCTGCTATTCTGTTTTGACTATATTGCAACTTATTTTGACTTTAATATGGATTTATGTTGTGGAAACTGCTGCATGGATGCTTCTGTAACTTTTGTTAGTTAAGTAGTTCTCTTCTGGTAAGTTTCTTACAGGAGTTGATGTTGAGTTAATCAGTTATGGCATGTGGGTTGTTATCTTGCGGCTACTTATATTTCTTATTCATAACCTGAATGATACTTTCTAATATTGATTTTAAAAAGAAGCTGTTGAGCCAATCAATGATCTCTTAGATACTTGTTTACAAGTCTTCCATTTCCAAAAGTGTAGATAGATTATATGCAGGGAGGAATTTTTGGATTTTATACTGAAAGTTTTGTTACAGCAGTTTAAGCGGTGAGTGCCCTCATTGCTTCTCTAGACAGGAAATTACAAATGACCTATTGTTCACTGTAGAACTGTGATTTGTCGACAAGCATATCAAAAAAGTGCTACAGGGTGAGTGGTTGTCCTATATATCCTTTTTGGTCTTGGAAAAGGTACCTGCTAAAAATCAGCACCTTGTGGGCCCATTGCTCCTTGTCAGTTTGCTAAGAGGCTGTTTGGTTGACCAGTTTTAGTAAAATAGGTTTACAAAAAAAAAAAAAAAAAAATCCAAAATGAATTAGTTTACAAAAATGACTATTTAGTTTTTATCTATAAAATCTGTTTTGCCAAAATTGTTAAGTCATAAAACCTGAAAAATGAGTTTTATATGGGTCTATCCCCATATTTAAAGCTAGTTTAGAGAAGATCACATTTCATGATCGTCTCTTTAGAAAATCCTACAGGCACCAAATAGCCCCTTGATGTTATAGCATAACTGAAATTGCTAGTCGAGAAAGATCTGTCAAGTTTGTAGGAGATTGTGCCAGAAATTGCCAAAAAAAAAAAAGAAATCTAACAATGAACTGGTGGAATGAAGGACCCCAGTAGGAGAAAAAAGCTGCTGTGATGAAAGTTTATCCACTGCAATTATCTCTTTTTGGGTCCCAGGGAGGCATCTCTATCTTCTAGTCGATTGACTTAATGATTTAGGTCTTTTTTGTTCTATTGGGTAAATTTTGTAGCTAGTGATCCTGAATCAGATACCTTGTTTCTTAGACTTGTGCTTCGGTCCTTGTTTAACTGTGAGATGATGTCTCACCTTCATTTTGCTCTTCTTTTTCTTAAAAGAAAAAAGCTCCATCTTTTTTTAATGGAGGATTGGTGTTGAAGGGCACCCTTACGAGTAGAAAATGAAGAGGAATATTTGGAAATAAAGAAAGGGAAAAATCAGGAAATGATATTTGTTGAGGTTTTTCCAACACTAAGATACGTAGGGCAGCAGTGGTGGAAGGATGAATGAAGTGGATATGCTCTTATATGGTGCTCTGTGGTCCAAGCATGGCAGTATAGTGACCAGTAACAGCAATAAGCATAACTGAGGATACAAGAGATATGATTTTAAGATAGGTGATGGGTGTGGCCATGTGGTGGTGGGAGGGTTTTTTGAGCGATCCCAAATCGGATGGTTCAAGCCGTGCCAAACTGTACCGATGGAAAACCAATCCGGTTCTGGCATACAACGCAAATGGATCTCGAAAAAAATAGAAAGAGAGGAAAAGGACGAGAGCAAGAGGCTCCGTGGCTGTCAGAGGCCATCCGAGCTCTACTGAGCTCGATAATATCGAGGGAGGGAAGAGAGAGAGAGGAAGATCAGGAAATCGGGGTTATCGGATGATCGGAGGGACGCCGACGTCGATGCGACTTCTCCAACGGCCGGCGTGCGAGCGTCGAGGGCGGCTGAGGTCGAACAAGCTGAGGACGGCCTCCACCCTCCTCCCGTGCAAACCAGAGGTTCGCTCTTATTCCGTGTTTTTTATTTGGTTTAACGGGTGAAGTCGGCAACCAACTTTTTTTTTATTTGCCGATTGCAGTTGATTTTTTTTTTTAAAAAATATTCACCCCTTATAACCCCCAAAAGAAAATTGAAACAAGGGCGAACCTCTGTTTCAAAAATGGCCTCCTCCGCTCTCCTTCGACCTTCGCCGCCCCTCAGTCGACCTTCGCTCCCTTAAAGCTGGCTCGTTGGTCGTCGGAGAGCTCGTGGTGGTGTCATCGCTTGTCTGAAGGCCTCCGAGGGCCTCTAGTAATCCGATGAGTTCTCCACCTCTCTTTTTTTCTCTCCTCTAGCCTTATTGAGCTCAGAAAGAGCTCCGACGGCCTCCGACAGCAACTAGACGCTCTCTCTTCTCCCCGAAGGCCCTCTTTTTCTCTCCCTTTCCCTCTCCCTCTCTTCCTTCTCCCCTCTCTCTCTTCCTCTCTTTCTTCTCCCTCTCCCCTTCTCTGCCATGTTGGTTCGTGCTGGTCTGGTCCGGTACGGACCGGTACCGACTCATACCGCCGGCTGGCTGGCATAGGTCCCAGTGCCGGCTCCGGGAACCTTGGGTGGTGGTGTTCAAATCTCTAGATAACAAGAGGAGAAGACCAGCCATCCATGATTGAAATCATGGGTAAAATGGAATCCATGTGCATCAGAGGAGCCTAAGATTAGACTTTAGTTTATCAATTCTTATCTAGCACATGTTTTAGTTGGTAATATGTCTCCAATTTGTTTCAATTGTTAGTTGAAAAATAGGAATTGGCACTTTCATGATGTGGAATGACCCTTTCGAAGTCCATATGCCAGCTATCATGTAGGTTTAAGCCATACCTTTTACATCATCATTCTGTTCCTGATTAATTAAGGTTAAAAAAAACTGGTTGCCGTTAATTTTTGTGCATAATGGATAGTTGTCTTTCATGCATATAACCGTGGTTGTTTTGCTTAGGATCTTGAAAAGCCAGAAGTTAGGTCATGAGCATCCTTTTAACTTTTAAAGTCTCTAGCATGGTAAATGTGGTATGGAATTTCAAAAGTCAGTTATGCCTGCTATGATGGAATACAGAGTACAGGTCAAAATTACAGAAAGTCACACTAGGAATGATACTTTTTATTTGACAATATGGTATCTAGAGGAAGGGTGCCAATGTGACAAGTTTTTTTTTCTCTCTTTCACGTAAAGGCAAGATCCAGTGAATAAATGTTCGGTTTATTGTTATGATATCCAGTAGCTTTCTTTGGGTTAACATGATATGCAGTACTTTCCCCTTTGTTATTTATAAAGTTATATGGACTTCTTTCTTTTTTTGCTTTTCCTTTTAATGAGAGGCCCAGCTAAGTGAGAAGAGGTAAGAGGTCAAAAACTCTTTTGTGGTTGGTGCTCATTTGATCTTCTAGTTGACAGGGGATCTTCCAATTGGGTTAAAAAGGGAATACAACCTAGTCATCAAGCTCGTTAAGAATTGTCCTATTATGTAACATATGTGGTGATATGGTGGTTGCTTTTGTTTATATCACGACTAGAAGCAATGTGGTGGATAAAATTACATACATGACTGAGTTAATGAATTATTTGGAAGTAGATGGATAGCTTCTTTATTTCCTCTGTCCTTAGAGGTGGGGGATTAAATTTGTCCAAGTTTTTGGTAAAAAAATGTTTATCTGAATATTGTTGAATTCTAAGCAAGGCCATAGTTCTTGAGTTTTGACATTGGTCTCCTAGATAATCAATTTCTGACTTATTGTTTTTTGTATCCTTTTTCATTTAGTTGAGCAATGTACTCAAGTACTTGCAAGTAGGTGGATAGCTTAGAGCCTGTTTGGCATTGTTGTTTTGTTATTTGTTTATCTATAAATTAGTGAAACAACACATGGAGATTGACGTTGAAGATGGCTTTACACAAAATTTCTGCTATCCCTTGTTTCTATTTTCACTCTTTTTTGAAAGCAAGAAATCTTTGCTATCAAAAGTTCTAGACATTTTATAAATAAAACACAAAAGGTTTTCATCATGCATATTCAATCTAGTGTGTTTTTTTTTTATTATTATTCAGGTACATAATCTAGTTTGTTTTTCATCTAGTGCTTTCAAAAACAAAAACAGGACAAAAGCAATACCAATCTAGCCCTGATTAATTAAGTTGTAACTCGAAGCTTCTAAGCTATTTAACATTATTACGACAGCAACCATGTAATGTTTTAAACAATTGGTAGCTATGACATACTTAGGGCAATGGAACAACATGTTTGATCTATTGTTTACCCATGGGCTTGTTGTAAATGCGAGGGAAAAGGTGGATAGATTTATGGATATTGCCTGCTTGTTATGGTTGTTGCCTGTTTCTTTCATACATACTATTAGTAGATTCATAGCACTACTGTTATTCTAACGTCGAACAGTGAACGTGTCTCTGGTTTCCTCTGCTTTCTTTTGAGAGAGAGTGTAACGTGGACTCCAACTGAAGAAAGACCTATCTTAGGAACAAAAAAAAAAAAAAAAAAAATTGTTGTTCATCTATCATATATATCTAAAATGAAGGATAGTTTGTGCTTTGCTTTTCTTTTTTCCTTTTTTTTCTTTAACCATGTGGACATCGGTATTAACAATGTCATTAATATTGTTCTTTTATTTTGGATAGTAAGCAAGGCTCTTATAGCTGATATAAGAGGAAGATAGGCCTATAATGATACTTATGTATAATGCTTCTATTTTCTATTATGTGTACATATATCTACAATGGAGGTTCAACTTGAATTTCCATCACTATATGGATGTATGTATTAATAATGCTAGCAATACAATTCTTTAGTTTAGATGATGAATAGGCTTTTATTGCTGGTACAAGAATAAAATAGGCACATAATGGTCATTTATTAACAGATATGTGTTGTAAGTGAGTATTACACTACATGTTTCTTGAATGATAAGTCAGTATAAGTGGCAGCTTACTATTCTCAATATGAAGTATCAATTATACTTATATAATTGATATAAGAATATTATCTAGTTAAAATAGATAAGTAATATAGTTATCTAGAATGGTATTGCTATATCAACTTAGATATTTGAGGGAGTTTCAGCACAATCATCATTAAAATTACTTTATGCACCATAAAAATTAGCTATTCAAGTCTTCTATTTATTATAATTTAGTATATTGTTACATTGTATTTCAGGAATAACTGAAAAAGGAGAAAACACTGTTGCCTCCATGCATCTCGGATGTTAGTGATGCTGGTAGTAATGACGGTGGATTTTTCATAAAAAATTGGTGTGTTCTTCGTTCGCTATATAAATGCTAGTATTGCTGATTGAAGTTTCTGTTCAACTATTATGAAAGTTGCTGAACATCATGGCAAAGGCCAGAAAGCAGGTCTTTGGGATGATGAGGGTGGGGTTGTTTGCCAGGGTGTCGCTCAAAGTTGAGGGCATTGCTTGGGATTTAGGATGGGATTGCACCTCTCCAGGCGCTAGTGGCTTGCGCTGACTGAAGGTAGTTGAGATATTTGTCATCGGTGTCATCAAGAAGCTGACCTCCACGATGACAAGCATGGAGACTAACGAGATAGAGAAGGTGTCAAAAGAGGGAAATCAGTGAACAGGGATGCAGCCTTGTGTCATGGACTTACAGGCTAAAAGGCTTACCTGTTAGGACTAACCCAGACTAATAAACTCTTGTGGCATCTCTTTTTATCAAGTCAATAAAAGACTATGATAATCTCCCCCATCCAGTCTTGTGACACCATTGCCATTTTTTGGCTCCTCCTCAAGAGAGGGGTGGGGGGTGAGGGTCCATGGCTCAAGTCCTCAACACAGAATGGACCCAGCTTTGACACCATTAGTTACGAACTCGCACTCCAAAAAGCTTAAATTGTTGGGAGGACTGGCTATAAACCCAGAGGGATTATAATACCCGGCACCTTCGTTCCGTGGTCAGCGTTTTCCCCTTATTGCTCTCTCTATTTTCTTTTTCTTTCATCAATTCTAGAGGAAAGTCAGGCACGTGGATTGAGCTGGACCGACAGAGCCTGTAACAAAGAAACAGGCACTCAGAATCCGCATTCCGTCGAACCAAACCCTTCCAACTTTACGTTCTCGACCCCACGTTCCCATCCGATGATAATTTTCATTCATACGTGCATTCTTCGTGATGCTCCGACCACAGGGGTTTTCTAGTGTGAAGCAGTTCTCATTTGCACCAAAATACGAAGACACGGTTAAGGCAGGGAGAGAGGGTTAGGACTGGGAGCCACAAAGAACCAACCTATCACCACTTAAATGTTACAACAGAAAATACGTCAACAATAACTCCTTCCAATTGTTAAAGGTATGCATTCACAATCATTTCTTATAACAGCACCCAGCAGGTACCAAACATGGTCCCCCTCAGAAAAAAAGAGAGTTAAAGAACCATATGCCCAAAGTAATGGAATAAAGTACAATAAAATAAAAAAACTTCACCAGAATCTGTTTATTAGGGAGTATTCGGTTCTTTATCCTGCTTGGTATTGTGTACGTGCACGCGTGGGTGGAGAGAACAGGCCAGAAGAACATCTCAATGTACATTTAAAGTCCTGTCATTCTCTCAGGCATATCCACTTGTTTCTTCTGCCACCGTTGCCCAGACATTCGCAACTTTCTCTGCATAACCAACCTGTTGAACATGCAATATGTAAATGCTTACAAGTGGCCAAGTTCCATACAGAATAAGCAATAACAAATGAAACAAGCTTATGATAAAAACAGAGCTTCCTAACTAATAGTAAATGTCAACTAGATGGTTAATGGTTCCATTTCATGTTCAATAACAATCATGAGCGCAGGTAAGGATGTGGCAAGATCATGTAATCGGTGCAGCTTCATTGAAGCATAAAGTGATCGTGTGCATGATGACACTTGCAGTCCCCACGCCGGTGAAACCATGAACACATGTAATTCCAACAAGGTATCATGTATCATGTGGAGAAAACTATGTCATTTAAGCATTACTGAAAGAAGCGGTAAATGTCCTAGGTTTCCTTGATTCCTTCAGCTAAACAAACAGTCATCCAGTTTATGCTTCCTTAACAATTCCAAAACATTAACAGCATCAGTGCGCTTAAAGTAGATCTCAATTACTTTATTCATGAAAAAGAAGGATGAAACAAAAACATAAGGGGTTGTATAACTGTGACCTCGAAACAAAACCATTATATTCTGTTGAGAAACCTTCTAAACTGCAATCAATATGTAAAGCTTCGCATGAATTTTATTTAACAGAATTACAGCACTAGTATTAAATCTTAAATTTCTTCTGAAGGATCATTATTCAAGGAAGATTAATTTCCTGAAAGATAACATCCCTATACACCCAATAAATACCAGAGAAGCACAGATCAGATGAGACTAAACAACGGCATGAAAGAAGAGATTTAGGACATCTTGCAACATTATAATATTTGATCCTACTAATTTTTGTTCGTCAACACTCAAAAGATAGAAAAGAAAGGACCACCTTAAAACGAACTTCTACATCCTACAATTTTAAATTTTCATGCTAACACTAATGAGCAACATATTCAAATGTGGAAGAAAACCTTCAGCCAAAGTACATCGACAAGCATAGTCTCTCAATAGAAGGACCAATTAACCTTTTGTGAGTTTCTCTCAATTCTTTTAACTAATGCCCTGCCATCAGTTATTAGCTTTCATTTTGCAACTCAAATAAGAGTTTCCCACTGTCCTCAGTAACAATCAAACACTTAAGGGACTGGTCAATATGAAAATGATGAATTACTTAACAGACATAGAGCCTTACACTTTTACTTCCTTTTTAGAGAGTAAAGAAAAAGCATTTTAGATTTCCCAATAGCTATTCTATATTATTATTCTTGAAATGTTTGAAGAATAGAAACTTAAGCATAATTGAGTGAACACAAACTAAAACTTGATTGTATGCATTGCCTGACAATCATCATTGTTAAAAGTGAATGGAACATACTTCACTGAATATAATTAATAGTCAAACATCCAATATTTTGAAGCTATTCAGCAAAAAGTAGTACCTGATTTTTTACAAAACCCTTCAGCATGCTCAGAAAATCATCATGCCTTTCTCTGTCTAATCTCTCAAGTTCACTCCGGTTATTTTCCTGCATTACATTAATAACTGAATTAGAGATCTGCATCTCCAAGTTCAATCATAATCCTCTATCGATAAAAATCATACATTCCAATTAGTAGCAATACATGAATCAGATATCTCAATGTGCGTCCATTTTGGAGGAATCATATCAAGTGAGAAGCAACAGCAGAGGGGGGTCAGCAAAGACAAAGCAAATAAGCATATTGTTTATGTTGAAATATAAAAGTAACATAAAAAATGAAATGCAGAAGACCCAGATTTAAGATTTGTCAACAAATTCACAAGCAAAATATAGGCATTTTATTGTCAAAATAATGAATGAAAACAACCTCCTATTGGACTATCTTAAACAATATTCTAAAAGAAATTTCATTTTGTATAAAAGGTGAGCCTCCAAAAATAGTGATCCATCCAGCTGAAGCAAACATCATCTCTTAGCCTATATAACAGGAACTCTTGAGCATCTATCGATTATCCATCATACATTCCATGGTTTCCTCACAAATCACATGAGAAAAGAAACATGATCTCTTTTGGCATATCTTTGTTGGAATTCCAATGCTACATAATCTCTATTTCTAGAAAATGTTTTGCTACATAACTCTATTAAAATGTTTCTATTTTCAGAATAAACAAGAAAACTTAGTCACGGCCAACCATGTGCATTCCATGATTAAAGTAGTGTTCTTATCAATTTTATGGGGTAGCAGTATAATGCTGCTATAACAAAGACATTAGGTCAACATTTAAGATGGTTCGTGACCAAGAACAGACCTACCAGCCTATAAGCTTACAGAGACATATGGTTGAATTTAACCACTAGAGAAATATATGTATGGCTAATATTGGAAAATTCAAAAGGGTCAGAGATGAAAAGCAATGCATCTGAATTTGAAGTGATGCACCAAAGAGAGCAAAACTAACCAAAAAGTAATGCAGAGTGACAGATGAACTACAATGACAATGACATTAGATTCAGCTTTATGAAAATAGAGCCATTCTTTTTAATTAGACTCAGTGAAAGGAAATATCTGAACACAGATGAGAGATTCTATGGTCAGAGTAGACCATATTTTTATCAGATAGTTGCATCAACACTTCAGAACATATTCATGCAGTCATAATCAAGCTCCCAAATATGCAGCTGATTTGCAGCAACAGAGTTGCCATAAGAGATGGGAGCAAGCAAGGACCAGCCATATGTACAGAGTCCTGGTAACAATAATCTTGAAACAAGTTTACAAACTGTATCAAGAAAAGGCTCATCATAGAAACATGGAAGTTTAAAGCATAAATTTTACTTATCAAGATGGAGGGGTGCTTTTTTACCAACTCAACATATCATCAACAGATAAGATCATCGAAATTGTCCAGAATAGGAAAAACAGTAGTTTAAAGGATGAAAACGAGGCCAAATTGGTAATCATAATTAAATTTATTCTATACCGATCTACCCTTTTAGACTAATCATGCATCAGATTTTTTTATTCAATTTAGAGCCTTTCAACTTACAAGGAAACCATAAACCCTTTCCAATATAGGATGATTACATGCAGACCAATTCGTGGCAGTTATAAAGAGGAATACCGATCACATTTACAGAATAGGGTGCTACCATAGTGGCATTCTAGTAAACTACTCTAGATTGGCTTTTACATATAGCTGATTCCAGTATCCTGCATGCCCAAGAAGGAGCTTTGCATATGTTGACCACCCACCACTTGTGGGCACTTGAAATGGTACAATTTGTGCTGATTTTTTCAAACATTTTGCATAAACTGAAGAACAGCACAATTTTACCTGGAAGACCACTATATCACCAGTTTACACAATTTACCAATAAGATGTTCATAAGGGCCACTAAGGTAACATATAAAATAATAGCTAGCTGATTGTTACAACTGTTTGCTTTCATCCTTCACAATAGTGGTCAACTATCAAGAATTATGAAAAAGTAACAAAGAACTTAGCCAATGAAAGTTATAGCAGCTTATTCGATAATAGCACAATGTAAAGCATTGTGGATCTCGAGCATGTCAGTAACGGACTAGACAAATGCGTCAGCTCATTGCATTTGTCACTGCAGTACTATAGATCCTAAAACTGAGGAGACTGATTGTTTACCTAATGTAAGCATTCTCCAACAATTGTTGTCTAATGTATATGAAAAACTGTAGCTTTTCCACTTAGATGTAAAAGACGTAGAAGAAGACAACACCAATACGGATCAACACACCAAAAACAAAATAAGCTGATGTTTATAGCTTTTTTAAAAATTCCAATTGGTTTCACTTATTAGACATGTAAAGCATGATAATAGGACTCTTGAGAAGAAGGGTTGTGTTTGACTCATTTATTTTTCATACTGTCATAAACAGTGCCAATCGAGGTTCGCCATCTCGATACCAGACCCCGTACTAGTAAAATCCCATAATAGTGTCGGTTCGCAGTATGGTACAATATGGTAGTGTATGTATGGGGCATACGGCATACCAATATGGTACGGTACACCCCATATCAGATAGTATGTGTCATTGACGGTAGACTAATAACCAATCACAAAAAAGAGGCTGAAACTATGAAAGAAGTATTAATTTAATAAGACTAGAAAGTAAGGATCCATAAAGCAAGCCCCATATGCTTGAAACAAGGCTACATGGAACTTAATATAGTCATGGTTCTGCACCTCCTGAATAACTCATGTCTTACCTACATGTACTGATATGAGTTAATGATTTGTTATTAGATAATACTAGCACCAGTCATCCAACTTTTTCAATAATGACCAGTTGTACACTGCAGATAGCTGAAAATGTTGAGTCATCTATCAAAATAATATTACCAAAATTTGACAAATGAGTTCCTTACATGCCGTAACCACGTCTTTTTAGTTACGCTCATTATTTTAGCATGGTTTCTGCCCAATAAAATTCAAATCCATTTAAGCAACCTATACAACTCGATAAATGCTAATTGGCTCCAATAAACAGAGGTGCTTTAATTTATGTTGAAGACTGTAGGAAAAAGAGGGAAAGAATTATGATATAGGTTGTAAAGAAAGACAGAGAAGCTTGGAGTAGCATTAAAGATGCCCAAAATAATAATACTTAGTGAATGAGAATCCATAAAGGCTAGCTCATTGGAAAATTATTGGTTATGGCTATTTCTGAGTTTAGTTCAAATTCTGACTTTCTGAAGCTTGCTTGTTACAAAAAAAAGGGGGGAAATTATTCTGAATTGGCTAAATTATAATTAATAGACAACTGAAAAACTTGGCAAAACTGACACGGTTTCATTCTGCAAAGCATAGAGTAGCTGTAGTTGGCTGCAGGCTTTTTAATGTCAAAAGAAAACATTACCTTGATCCTTTCATACTCTCTTAATGCGCAACATTTAGCATCTTCAGTAACTCTGATTGTTTCTTTCAGCTCTTCCACTTTTCGCATTCTTGATCTGTCACCACCAAATATTTTTGAGGATGCAACTTCAAGTTTCTCAATCCTTGTGTGCAAGGAAGACAAATCTGACATCAGCGTTTGTACAGTCAGTAGTGCACTAGCGCGGTCTGAGAATGCACTGTGAACAGCTAACATCAGCCCTAGATATTCATGCAGAGTGTCCTACAAAAAAACATTTCACAAAGAACAATAAATAATCAGAAACAAAAAGCCCAGCTAATGAGCCGTTAACCTTTACTTAACAATCACGCTGTAATCCACTAAATAATTACCAGATGTTTGACTGTTTGAGCATTTAATTCTCGATATAATCTGCTTGCTTTTACAGCAGCAGTCGCTACATGTTTGGCATCAGCGGCCCGTACTCTCTGAGAACTATACACAGCTTCCTCGCTCTCAAACTTAGTCAGTTTGATGAATGCCAATCCCAATTCTCCCATTGTTTCACCAATATCCTGTTGAGCTTTAACAAGTGCCTCAGCCTGCACAAAAGAATAAAATTAAACTTAATGGAAACATGACATGCTGCTTGCTGATGTATTCCCTCTATTCGCATGCAAAAACAAATTTCATGCTCAAGATAGCAATAAACATGAAAGAACAAAGGGATAATTCAAAAGAAAACAATGTAAAACAAATGATATGATATGTAATTAAATAGAGCAATTAAAAAATAGAAACAAATGAGAAAAGGGTAAAAGAAAAAAATATGTTTAACACATAGAAGTGTATTCTTAAGAACTACAATACCAATTAATCCCCAACATCTTGTGATTATGGCGAAGCAAACAACAAAAATTTAGCATTGCTTTTCCACATTTGATCATTTTTGGCCAGATTATATATCTCTCTTCCAATGATACCATTATCATTCTTCAGAATTATTAGATATAGCATTTGTTAGAACAGCCCCCATGGGAGAACAACCGTGACATTGTTTCCAGATTTGGCAGATCTAAGAACTTTTCAGACATATAAGTTATTGCAAATAAGAACAGTATGATATAATCATCACTTTCCAACATAAAGGTAGACTGAACAGCAAGTAAGCATCTTAATTCCTACTGCTACTTATCCACATTACGCTTACAAGTTGGCATAAATACCTCTCCACTCAACATTCAACATGCTCAGAAGATCCAATTAAACATAAATAAAGAGCAGCTAAATATCATGGCAAACAACATGATCCCACACCGAATCCATCCAAATTTGCAACTTTATCCAAATTCCAGCCATAAGAAGATCAAATAAATCAGGACACGATTTCAATCAGGAATGGTGCAATTGCTACCCACCTGCTTAGAGGTTGTGCTGAGCTGCTGCTCTAGATCCTGCATCTTATCTTTCCTTTCCACGAATTCCTTGTCCTCCTCCACCACCGGAGGCTTTGCGCCTCCCCAATCATTCGCCACGGACTGCTTGAGCTCTTTGAATATCCTCAGCAGGTCCCTTCCTCCCTTTGCAGGCTGCACCGCATCCTGCGGCATGACATATCCGGCCGGTCCCTCCCCGAACAGCTGCTTCGGCAGCCTCACGGCCCCGTCCAGCATCCTCGAGGCCATATCGGTGCTCGTGGGCAGCGGCAGCTTCCCCTGGGCCTGCAGGAAAACCCGAAGCTCGTCGCTCTTCCCGATCACTGGGTGCACCGCCAGCTTCCACAAATATTTCTCGAGCGCAGATCGCCGCTGCTCGACAAACTCGTGCTTCTGCATCACCTGGCTCTCCACCACATTCTTGTCGGGCCGTGGTGGGATGAAGAACCCCCGGTAGGCCTCGGCGAGGCGGTCAGCGAGGGTCACCACGTCGCGGAATCGCCGCCGGACGCCGAACTCCGCTACGCCGGCGCGGGTCCATGAGGTGATGAGGTAAGTGACGTAGGTGCCGCCGCCCGGGACGAGGGCGTTGACGACATCCTGCTCCTTCTGGGGGTCGGAGACGGCAATCCTGGCATACTCGGAGGCGGCAGCGCGGTCGGATCTGAGAAACGAGAAGTCGCGGCAGAGGGAGGGGCGGTCGGGGGCGGCGCCGTTCTGGCCGTCAAGGGGGCTGAAAACGACGTCGGCGTAGGAGGGAGGATCAAGAAAGGAGGAGGAGGAGGAGGGGACCGAGGAGAGGGGGGCAGGGGGAGAGAGGAGGGGATCGCCGCCGTCAGCGGCGGTGGCGATGGCGGGGAGAGAGGAGGACATGGCGCTGCGGTAGTCGGAGGGGGCGTCGGAGAGGGCAACGCTCTCCATCTCCTCCCGGGGCGGTGATCCGAACCCGGCATGGGTCTCGAGACCCATCATCTTATTCTAAACGATATTAAACAATAATTTGGTTGGAAAAAAATTGGGGATTTAGAGCGGGAGGGAGGAGAAGGGCGTTGGAGATCTAAGAGATCGGAGATGGAGGAACGAAGGACATGGTGCCGTGCACCGGCGGTAAGAATAATAGAGACAGGGGCGCGTGCTTTTTGGTGAGCGCTGCGTGGCAAACGGGCACATGGCTCGGGTGCGAGGCACCCGAGAAGAGCGAGGTCGGGCCAGACGTGGATGAGGGCGCACCTTTTTCAGACGGACCGGCTCGCGGATTTCTACAGCAGGTGTCGATGGGTGGTTTGCACGTGTGCGTACATATAAACGCCGCATGATGGGAAGGGAAAAGAGAACGGTTTAACATCGCAATTTACTGCGATCGCAATAACCACTACCTCCAATAGCAGTGTGACGCGTATCCCCATCCAGTGAGACGAAACGAGGAGGATTCCCCTTCCGAGTGAACCGATTCGGTCCAACCAGATTGTACATTGATCCAGCACTAGACTCCTCTCCCTCTCGAGATGCTGGATATATGTTCTTCCATCTCGTCTTTGATATCCTCCATGTCCTCGTCCTCTTTGTGGCATCATGGGCCCAACTGATTCAGCGTCATCTACCTCATATTCTTTTATCTTTTTCCTTCGCTCAGCTCAAAGAAAAGAATTCTCCAACTGGACTTCATTCAAAAGCATGTGGATCTCTTAGATGAATTACTTCCCATATCCCGGTCTGCTTTATCTTTGGCATGTTTCTCCTCTTAAACATTTATCCCAATTATACAAATGGTTCTATTCTTATCCCATCTAGGTTAGATGTCCCTCCTTTCATCTGGCTCATGTCCACGCCCAAACACCAAGGATTGTGGGCAAAATCGAGACTAAATACTTGTTGGAGGATACCCACCGACCGACTGTCGGGGGGTCCGACCGACTGACGGCCCGACCGACCGACTGACGGTCCGACCGCCTCCGACGGACGACTCCGACTGGCCGATAGACCGACCGATAGTCGGTCGGGGCGACCGACTGACGGATGCCATCAGCGGTTAACTGCCGGCCATTCAACAGCCCATCGCCGGCCGGAAGTATGTCGGGCGTAACCATCCCGACCGACTGAACCCGGGGGTCTGATGGCCGACTTACATGATGCTCGCCGATCAATGGAGGGGCCCGACACCACTCAGCTGGCTACCGACTTTGGGTCGGTCGGCTCCTCCAACCACCGTACAGCCGCCAGACGTTGTCAGCTCTGACACGGACATGCGGCACAGTTACCTAGGGGTATTGTCCCGCCGAGAGCCGGGTCAACCCTGGTGATTGGACGGCCACACGGCGACATGACGTTTTCACGGCGACTCTGACAGTCCACAGTGAGTTGACAGTTCCTCACTTGTCCGCGCCATTAATGACGGCGCCATACCTAGCTCCACTATATATATACCGGGGAAGGCAACAGTGCAAGGGATCGATCCACCCGTCTCTCCCACATACGCAGGCTCGCTCCTCTTTCCCTCTCCCTCTCTCAGAGCTTTCTGTCTACATTTCACTGTTGCCCAGTCACCTCTCTGACTTGACCGTCGGAGGGTCCCCGTCGGAGCCGCCTCCGGTCAGTGCCCTTCGGATTGAAGAACGCCGGCGCCACCTACCAGCGACTCGTCAATAAGGTCTTTAAAGATCAGATCGGGCGTAACATGGAGGTGTACGTGGACGACATGCTGGTAAAGAGCACGCAGATCCCGGACCATGTTCAGGACCTCGAGGAGATCTTTTGCACCCTTCGACGACACCGAATGAAGCTCAACCCGACCAAGTGTGCTTTCGGGGTGACCTCAGGGAAGTTCCTCGATTTTCTTGTTTCTCAGAGAGGGATCGAGGCCAACCCTGAGAAGATAAAGGCAATCCTCGACATGCGTCATCCGAACACCAAGAAGGAGGTCCAACAGCTGAACGGAAGAATCGTCGCTCTTAGCCGATTCATTTCCCGGTCGGCCGAAAGGTGCCTCCCGTTCTTCAAGATTCTGCGTCAAGCGGACGGTTTCTCTTGGTCGGATGAGTGCGAACAGGCCTTTGAAGACCTGAAAAGGTACTTGGCTTCCCCGCCGCTGCTCGTAAAGCCGCAGGTCGGGGAGACCTTGTATCTCTACTTGGCCGCATCTTCCGAGGCGATCAGTTCGGTGCTCGTTCGGGAAAACGAGTGCCGAACTCACCAGCCCATCTACTACACCAGCAAAGTGCTCCACGGCGTCGAAGCCAGATACTCAGAGACGGAAAAGATGATTTTCGCCCTGACCGTCTCCGCGCAACGGCTTCGACCGTACTTCCAGGCCCACGCCATCATGGTACTCACCAACCAGCCCCTGAGGGCAGTACTGCACCGGCCCGACACATCTGGACGACTCGCCAAGTGGGCAATGAAGCTTAGCGAGTTCGACATTCAATACCGACCAAGGCCTGCCCTGAAGGCTCAGGTCTTGGCCGATTTTATCGCCGAATGCCCGACGACCGACCAAGGATCGGGAGCTGAAGACCTGGGATGAGATGCGGTCTCTGAGCCAGACCCGATCTCCACCTGGGTACTCCACATTGACGGAGCCTCCAACGCTCAGGGAAGCGGGGCCGGGCTCCTGCTCACGAATTCGGATGGGGTGGTCACCGAGTACGCCCTCCGGTTCGACTTCAAGGCCTCCAACAATCAAGCCGAATACGAGGCACTCCTCGCCGGCTTGAGGATGGCGAAGGAGCTGGGCATCGACAGCCTCCGGGCATTCTCCGACTCTCAGCTGATCGTGGGGCAGGTCAAGGACGACTTCGAGGCGCGAGATCCGACCATGATCAAGTATCTTCAGAAGGTGAAGGACCTCGTGGCACGCCTCGAGTATTTCGAGATCTCCCACATCCCCAGGACGGAGAATGCCCGCGCCGATGCTCTCTCCAGATTGGCAACGTCGGCCTATGACTCTTTGGGTCGGACGTTCGTCGAAAATTTCCAGCAGCCGAGCATCGATCGGGTCAAAAAAGTACAGCAGCTAACGTCCGAACCAAGTTGGATGGACCCGATCGCCCAGTACCTGACCGACGGGATCAGTCCCGAGGATCCCGCGGAGGCCAAGCGACTCCGTTGGTCGGCGTCGCAGTATGTGATCATGGACGGCCGACTCTACAAGAGGTCGTTCTCCCTCCCTCTGCTCAGGTGCTTGGGGCCGACCGACGCCGACTACGCTCTCCGAGAGGTTCACGAAGGAATTTGCGGGAACTACTTGGGGGGCAAGTCCTTAGCCTTCAAGGTCTTGCGACAAGACTACTACTGGCCGACCATGAAGAAGGATGCGGCAGAGTTGGTCCGGAGGTGCGAGCCATGCCAAAAGTATGCCAACATCCAGCACCAACCGGCCAGCCAAATCGCTCCCATTGTCGCTCCGTGGCCCTTCGCTCAGTGGGGAGTCGACATTCTCGATCCGTTCCCACCAGCGTCGGGCCAGAGGAAGTTCATCGTTGTCGCCATCGACTACTTCACGAAGTGGGTCGAGGCCGAGCCCTTGGCGCAGATCACCGAGCGGAAGATGGAGGACTTCATCCAAAAGTCCATCATCTTCAGGTTCGGGTTGCCGCACACCATCATCACCGACAACGGACGGCAGTTCGACAACCAAGACTTCAGAGACTTCTGCGCCAGGTTCCACATCCGCCACCGACTAACTTCAGTCGGACACCCATAGTCCAACGGTGAGGTTGAGGTGACCAACCGAACCTTGCTCCATGGACTCAAGACCCGACTGAATGAAGCCAAAGGTCTCTGGGTCGACGAGCTGGGCTCCGTTCTGTGGGCTTACCGAACGACCCCCCGCGTCCCGACCGGGGAGTCGCCGTTCAGTTTGGCCTACGGGACAGAGGCTATGATCCCGCTCGAGATTGGCCTGCCATCTTCAAGGGTCGAGCAGTACCGAGAGCCAGACAACTCCGAGAGTCGGAGGGCCGACCTAGACCTCCTCCCCGAACTGCGAGACGAGGCTCAAATCCGAATGGCTTCGTACCGACAGAGGGTCGCCCGGTACTACAACGCCAAGGTCAAACCAAAGCTTTTCAGGCCTGGCGACCTCATCTTGAGGAAGGCAGAAGTGTCGAAGCCCTTGGACCAAGGGAAGCTGGCTCCCAACTGGGAAGGACCCTACAAGGTTGCGGACACCTTCGGGCCAAGGGCCTATCGGCTGGAGACCCTTGAGGGGAAACCCTTTCCCCGGACTTGGAACGCCGACAACTTGA
This sequence comes from Elaeis guineensis, assembly GCF_000442705.2. Classification (NCBI taxonomy): domain Eukaryota; kingdom Viridiplantae; phylum Streptophyta; class Magnoliopsida; order Arecales; family Arecaceae; genus Elaeis; species Elaeis guineensis. The sequence continues at coordinate 7,431,361 of NC_025997.2, forward strand.
AGCTGTATTACCAGTGAATTTTGTAATTCAATAGTCGGAATACAAGTTCAGTTTGAAATCTCGGAGTCTTAAAATCTTCGACTAGTGATCGGCGCTCAGCCACAACGTATCGACGTGGACCTAGCACCGACAACGCATCGGACTCTTGCGAGCACCGACGCATCTACAATAACAGGAGTCGACACTTTTTCGATGACTCGTCGGACCTTCACAAGGGCCGACGGACTCTTGCAAATGGGAGTTACACTCCTTCGACTTTCGGCAACACATCCGCCCTGACAAAGGCCGATGCATCTGTTGCGACGGGAGTTCATACTCCTTCTACGGTCGAATTTTCGGGCAGAATCCATCGGCCGACAGGCCGATCGGGCCCCGACCAAAGAAAGGCTAAAAGCCCACGCGACTATTGTCGCGACTTCCGACCAGGCTACGGCCGGTCGAGGATATTCGGCTTACCACCGTCTATCACACGACGCGGCCTTAGTCGCATCCACGACTTACCGACCGACCTACGGCCGGCTGAACGACATTCGGCTTGCTACCGTCTGTCGGAAGACACAGAACCCGACGCAGGAGCATGGGGGCCCGACTTAGTATCGTTCCCCCGACACTGCGCCGTGCGACGACTGGCTAAGCGCATCTGTGGAAGTCCGACTACCGAACCTTTACCGGGTTCGGTCTGCACCTGACTCAACAGATGCGCCCGACTGACGACTTCGACTATCGGAAGCCGACCTAAAGTCGGGACACACCCTACTTTCGGGGCTGCGCAAGTTACCGAAGTCCTACCGACTTACGTGGGTTAGTGACTTGCTTAAGTTAGCGACTAAAGTTCGACATCGCAGCACTAATCGGCATTACAAACAAGAAGAACAAGAAGAAAGTTTCATTCATTGATGAAAAAAAATTACAAAGTCGGGTCGAAGCCCGATTACATGTATTTTCAAAAAAAAAAAGTAAAGATGGTCGGCAGGGCCGATCATCCGTCCTAGTCGATCTCTTCGACCAACGGAGGATCGGGGATGATCGGCGTCTCGGCCATTGGTGGCGATGGGTCGGCCGCCGAAGGATGGGCTTCAGTCGGCAAAGGAACTTCGGTCGGCGCCTGCTCCGGGACGGCCTCCTCCACCACGATGATGCCTCCCGACGGCTGGTCGGCCATCTCCTCCGTTCCTTCTCCTTCGACTCCTTCCTCCTCGGCTAGCGGCGGGACGACGCGGCTGACGTCCAACTCCGGGTACAAGGCGTGGACGGCGTCCCGACCGTCCTCGAACCCGACCCGGTATGAGGCGAAGCCCGATTCGAGCATCTCCTCCCGGTATTGGTCGGAGGATCGAAGTCCTCCACCGCCCGATCGGCCGACTCCCTCGCCGACCTTGCCTCATCCTCAGCACGGACGAGCTCCTGCCTCGCCGACTCCGCCTCGACCCTCGCCATTTCGACGTCGATCTGGGCGATGGACAGCTCCTCTTCGGCTTCCGCGAGCTTCTCCAGGCTGCCCCGAAGTTGCTCGCGTTCCCCTTGGAGTTCGGCAGTTGCACCATCTCGTTCACGTCGAAGGCGACGCACGGCCCGACCTTTGTGCTTGGCCTCCTTCTTGGCCGACCGGAGTTCGGACTCAAGCCGGGAGACCTCGTCGATTAACTTGGCCTCCCGTCGGCCGACTGCTGGAGTTGGTCGGCCAACATTGCCCTCTCAGCCTCGGCCGCTGCCGACTTCTCCTTGAAGGCTGCCCGAACGTTGCCGAACCTCCGGTACCCGGCCTCCAGTTCGGACATTGTGAAGATCAGCTGCCGATGGAAAAAAGCTTCGTCAGAATCGCATAACCCGAAAAATTTCTAAGTTAAAGGAAAAAGTGATGCGAAGCTTACCTCAACCATCGTCGGGTAGAACCGCGACAGCATCTCGGCCACCTGCCGAGACCGTAGCAACTCTACGTCGGCTGGGAGGAGGATCCCTTGGCACAACCTCCTCGCAAGGTTGTGGTCGGCCAACGCCGACGCACCCTCGGGGTAGTATGCGCTGGGAGGCATTGAGCGGCTCCCCGACCTATCTTCCTCCGCGGGCTCCATCGGGGCTTTCCCCCGATCAGCTGCCCCGACCGACGGGACTGGCAGCGACGGCACGCTGGAGTTCGACCCGGCGCCCCCCGTTGCGCCAACGGACGCCGCCGGACGACGTTCGGTTTCCCGAACATCATCCGGCTCTACCCGCACCGGCGAAACCGCCGATATTTCTTCGGCCGCCTCCTCAGTCGGCCTCTCCTCAGCTTGGACCGTCGGAGCCGCGAGGGCTATGACCGGCTCCGACTGGTCGGTCGCCGACGCCTCGACGGTTGGCGGAGCTGGGGTTGGTTTCTTTGCAGGGCGCGAAGGGCCGGCCCCCGACGCTGGCCTCTTCCTCGTGGCGAACTGCCGAATCTCGGCATCCGTCGGCCTCATCCTCGGTGGTGTCCTGCAATACCGACAAGAACGTTAAAGGCTGGACCAAAAGCCGACCAAAAGATGAACAAAAAGAAAAGCCGGAGGATCGGGCGATACCTATTCGGGGACCAGACTCAAGCCGGCGTCATAGAGAGCTTGTTCGGTAACAAGCTCCCTCTGCTTCGGTACCGACATGTCCTTCAGTCGGTGGAAGTCCTCCCGGTCGTCCGCATCCACCCGACTGTTGTCGTTGGCCTCGGTTCGGGGTATACCCCAACGAGAAGGAAAGCCCCAAGAAGAAGAGGAGGAAACAAAGAAAAACTGGTTCTTCCATCCATGAATGGACGATGGAAGACCAGTTATGAAAGCGAGACCCTTCCGGGGGTTGAAGAGCCACCACCCTCGGGCTTTAGGGTGGGGTCGGAGCACAAAGAAGGCCCGGAAGAGTGAAACGCGGGGGTTGGTCGGCAAGAGCTGACACAACAGCGCGAAAGAAATGATTAAACGAACAGAGTTCGGCGCCAGTTGCGCCGGACAGAGTCCGTAGTAATCAAGTAGATTCCGGACGAACTCCGAATCGAAAGTCGAAGACCCGCGCGAAGGTCTTCAACGTACAGCGCCAGATCGCCAGGCGGAGGGTTGTTGACCCGACCGCCGGCCCCTGGAGCGGAGAGCCGAAACTGCTCCGGGATGCGATAGTGCTCCCGAAGCCGATCGACGTTCGGCCCCGAAAGCGAGGAGGCCTCATCTTCCGGAGCCGATCGGGAGTCGTCGGTCGGGTTCCCCGACCGAGCTCCCTGAGTCGGTTTCCTGGTCATTATGCCGGAACCGAAAGAAAAGAAAGAGAAGGAAAGGAAGAAGAAGGAGAAGAGGGGACCACGAACCAAATGGACCCTCCGCAAGCGAAGAAGAGCTCTGCCCGCGACGACTGAGAAATCGCCCGGACAGAGTTTCCCCAGCGAAATGTTGCAAATGTGGGTCAGGGGTCCGGGAGGTCCTATATATATAGGGCCGACCGACGGCCGAGATGCTTCCGCGCCGATCGAAGACCTGCAGATGCGCGACGCGTGGCGCCCGCCGGTTGGCTGGCGAGTCGGCGCGCCCCGTCCCGGGACGGCCGCACCGCCCACATTAAATGCGGAGGGGGCGCCGGCCAACCACCTTGACACGCGGCACGCGGGGCGCGGCTCTGCATTCACCGCCGCGCCGGTTCGCGTTCCCGATGGGATGCCTGACAGCGGCCCTCTCTCCCGTAATCGGCGCCGAACATCCGATCGACTGACGCCGTATCGTCCGGCGCCCGATCTTTTGACACCGACGTAACGACTGACGACGACAAGACGTGGCGTCTGACACCTGACGCCGACGTGACTTCTGACATCGACTGGACGTCCGGATCGCTGGACATTCATGAGGCGTCTGACATCGGATCATCCGGCGGTACGGTCGGATCTACATGTGCGACAAATCCACTCCCAGTCGTCCGGGATTGCGGCCCGAATGGAAGCATCGGCCAGCTCACCACCCGACTTAGGAGTGGAGGGGGGCAACTGTTGGAGGATGCCCACCGACCGACTGTCGGGGGGCCCGACCGACTGACGGCCCGACCGACCGACTGACGGCCCGACCGCCTCCGACGGACGACTCCGACTGGCCGATAGACCGACCGATAGTCGGTCGGGCGACCGATAGTCGGTCGGGGCGACCGACTGACGGATGCCATCAGCGGTTAACTGCCGGCCATTCAACGGCCCATCGCCGGCCGGGAGTATGTCGGGCGTAACCATCCCGACCGACTGAATCCGGGGGTCTGATGGTCGACTTACATGATGCTCGCCGATCAATGGAGGGGCCCGACACCACTCAGCTGGCTACCGACTTTGGGTCGGTCGGCTCCTCCAACCACCGTACAGCCGCCAGACGTTGTCAGCTCTGACACGGACATGCGGCACAGTTACCTAGGGGCATTGTCCCGCCGAGAGCCGGGTCAACCTTGGTGATTGGACGGCCACACGGCGACATGACGTTTTCACGGCGACTCTGACAGTCCACAGTGAGTTGACAGTTCCTCACTTGTCCGCGCCATTAATGACGGCGCCATACCTAGCTCCACTATATATATACCGGGGAAGGCAACAGTGCAAGGGATCGATCCGCCCGTCTCTCCCACATACGCAGGCTCGCTCCTCTTCCCCTCTCCCTCTCTCAGAGCTTTCTGTCTATATTTCACTGTTGCCCAGTCACCTCTCTGACTTGACCGTCGGAGGGTCCCCGCCGGAGCCGCCTCCGGTCAGTGCGGACTTCCTTTTGCAGGTGCACGCTCCCCGGCGATCGGACGACGAGGCGATTGGCCGCAACAATACTTATTTGCCATCAAGGAAACGGCCAACTTCGTTCCAAAAAAAAACGGCCAACTCGATAGATTCCAAATTTTATGACTCGTGTTTCCAACCTTTAGATATTCCATGGTCATGACTGAGGCTTCTTGTCCTGCTAATATTTAAGCCATCCAGAGCTTTATGAGATAATAGAACTTTCTTAAAAAAAAAAAAGTTAATGATGCCATCCACGGTCTCGTGATCTTTGGAATCCGTTTATCACTATCCACAAGTAGATATCTTGATTTCTTAATCCCAACTCTGAGTATTTTCAATAGAAAAAACCTTACAAGTTTTCGAATGAACTGGAGACTAAATTTATAAGACATGTTCTTTTATAACATGCCTCATCTATTAGATGTGTATCTAAATTATATAGAGTTTAATTTTATTACAATAACATCAAATATATTTTTATTATAAAGATTTATTTTTAGTCAAGATCCAATCTAAATTAAACAAATTAAAGCAAATTATGATGCGTATTAGTATGAGCCATACCTGGATGGAACTTAATTGAATAACACCCTCAAAAAACATATAGGACATCTATTGATTGGCTTTCATGGAGAAGAGATTGTGTTGATATCGTCCCTATGAAGCGATAAAATTAGTGATGGAAATTTGTTATAGTGGCAAAGTCAAACTCGCTGATTTCTAGTTTTCGAAAAAAACAACTCGTTGATCTCTATGGAGCATAAAAAAAATATTGAAGAATTGAAATCTAATGTATTAATATGGGAAGTCCATTGAATGGTAGCCTTCGATTGCTGGGTGAGGTAGATGTGGGAGAACGCGATGAAAGATGTCGAGTTGGTTGTGCCAATAGATGAGGAAGAGTAGATGATGAAGGTGAGACGCGAAAGAAAAATTGAAGGACTGGGCTGATAGGAATTCCGCCCTCGTTTAGAAAACTCTTTCACTTCATCACGAGTTTTTTTTTTTTTGATGAAAAGGGAAGCATATGAACTGCCACCTATTTTTATTGAACAAAATAATTACAGAAAGGGTACGGAAGGAAAAAATGAAAGAAGGTTCAAGCTACAGAAGATCAGAAAAGAAAGAGTCCAACCATCATTTAACATGCCAGAAGATCAAAAAAGAAAGTTAAGTGCTTGCATTTCAGTTCCAGCTGAAATTTGAAGTGAACCAAGGGTAAGAGGAAGAGCAAGCAACAATACAGACATGGGCTAAGATACAGATCATAATCCTGACTTTAACATATAAAAAGATGGCTCCAACCAAAGATAGCAGATTGTTTCAGACCTTCCCATAACCATCGACAGAACTTGTCAGGCAAAGGTTCTCCCAAGATTTAAATGTATGCAAAATTTTCTGAAGCAGAATAGACAGAGCATGTCTGTCATGCCTCCAACTCGAGATTGTGAATCGAAAATCATGGCAACCGTCGCATACTCATAGAAAGCTCTTCCTATAAACATGCAAGGCATCTTATCATGCTATCCTAAAACAACAGTGGAATAATTAGTCAATAATTTAGATCCAAAACATAACGATCCAAATTTCTTCTTTAATATCTCAATAAATTCAATAATATTCATAGGTCTTACATCAAATTCAATAAGACCTTCAACCTAAAATAAAAGTATGAAGATTCTGCTTCTGATCACTCTTCCATTCATATCTTGTATCATCTTAATTTCTCAACATCTGTAAAAACAGTAAAATAGGAGGTAATGAGCTAGACAGCCCAGTAAGCAATGATCACTTTTAACAGATTTTATCAGACATTAAAATAAATAATCATTTATAGAAATAAGCATATAGAGTTCATCAATTTGAAATCAATTTTGATTATGTAATATAATTCATACTAAATTTTTTTTTTTTCAAAAATTCGAGTTTCTTTCAAGATTTTAATTTTTTCGTTCTTAAGTTCTTTTCGTCAACTATGACTATGACCATATTTTTTCTGTGGCAGGGTCATAACACGTGTATTTTCTTACGATGAGTTGCGAATCAGCTGGCAGTAAAATCCTTCGGAACCACTGGTCTTTCTGGCGGTTTGTCGCTGGTCTCTCTACGACATAAACCCTCAGGATAAATCAATTGCCAACATATATGCCCCATTAGCGGGGTCCTTTACATAATCAGGTTGTCAATTCATATTATTCTTGAATTCTTTATAAATCATGTTTCATATTCTAATTTCAATAAAAAAAATATATAATCATGTAATATCAAAATCAATCAATACAATGCATTATGAAATCAATATGTTCAATCATACTTCATCATAACATTTCGAATAAGATATTTTTCATAATAAAATATCATTCATCCAATTCATGCATCGTATTCATAATTTATGTCAGAAAAATATATTATAATTTATCGATAAATTAAAAAAAGTAAACATTACTTACTCGAACGCATTCCAATAAATCCACACAATTCTATAAATTTTCCTCCAAAATTTTGTTCATAAACCATATAACGATATCTCATGATCAGACATCCACAATCCTATACAGGATCAATTTCAATAATTAGAAAAGATACGAATACCATATTCAACGGTTTAAATTAGGTCCGATCATCTAATTTCATCTAACAAATCTAATTAGGACACAAACGATCCAAATTTGACTATCAGATCAAATCAGATTCGAAGTGATAGGATCGAAGTTTCTTCATTGATTTTATAAAATCAATAGAGAGAGAAAATCAAAGGAGAGAAATTCATAAGGTACAATTCAATTGATCAGATGACACAATCCAACATTACGATTAATCCAATATCTCGATTGGTGAAATTAACATGATCTAATTAAGTCATGGCTAGATCGGGATCATGGATGATCAAATCTAATGATTCATGGTCTAATCAAGGTGCTGGCATACTATCCGACAACTACGAATCAGGATGCTTTCACTAGAATCATTCAAACTCATCATCACTCAAACTCATCAAAATAATTTTTTTTTTGATAAATTTTTAAAAAAAAAACTTCTAGAGAGATACAATTCTAGAGAGAGAAATTCATGAAGATGAATCTGTAATAATCAGATGATACGGTTCAACAAATTCGATTGATCAGATCAAGATAAATTAATCAAATCATTCTGAAATTATCACATAGATAATTCAATAGAATCATGGATGATAAAATCTAAAGATATTTGATCTAATTAAGGTGGGTCCAGTACGCTGTCCGACAATCATGGATCAGAATTCTTCATCAGATCAGAAATATTAAAAAAATTCTTTCATTGACTAATCTTTTTTAGAGAGAGAAATCGATCGAGAGAGAAATCTTAGAGAGAGAAAATTTTAGAGAGAAAAAATTTTAGAGAGAGAAATTTATCTTGGACTCTTCAGATGATATGATTCAATAAATTCGATCGATCATATCAAATCATGCTGAAATTATCATGTAGATAATTCAATAAAATCATGAAAAATAAAATCTAAAAATATCTGATCTGATCAAAGTGGGTGTCGGCGTACAGTCCGACGATCACAGGTCAAAAATTCATCACTAGGATTATTTAAATTCATCATTATTCTTCTCAAGATTCTAAAAAATCTTAGGAGAGAGAAATAACTTAGAGAGAGAAAATAGAGAGAAAAGTAGAGAGAGATTAGAGAAAGAAAGAGAAAGTAGAGAGAAGAAAAGAGGGAGAGAGAGAAAGCAGAGAGAGAAAGCCTCTCTCCTTCTTCTTTTTTTTTCTTTTTCATTTTCTTTTATATTGTTGCATATATTTTTTTTAAAATTAATAAGTGCTATATAATATTATTTAGGGTTACAGATAGATTCAGATATTCGGATACGGATCGAATAGTTGTTTATCCATATCCATATCCATTTTTCTTTGACGGATATAGATAAAAATATAGATATTAATCAGATCTTCAAATTTCTGTCCATATTTGGATTGATTCGGATATAAAATTGGATCTGGATGGATATTATCTATACCACTTTCACCCCTACTTGCAACCATAAAAGGATTTGTTTGGACGACCTTAAAAAATGGATATGAGTGGAAGAATCTGCTAGGGATAATTGAAAAAGCATAGTTGACATGAATTGGTTCCATATGCCAAACCTTGCAAATTACAAGAAACCTTCAAGAGAAGGGTGACATAGAAAGCTTTAGTAAATATATAAAAAGAAAATAAGTTACAGTATGACAAAGAAAGTTACTTATTAAATGCAATTAAGAAACTTCATAGGAAAGAGTTACTATAAGAATTGCTTATTATCTGTTACATTTGAAGTTATTGATGTGCAAATTGAAAAGTGAGCCAAATTATTTTCTTTCAAGGTTGGCACTAAAAAGGTTTATGATGATACATCAGAAGATTTTGTGTGGGTTCACATAGGAAGAATCATTTGTTACTTTATAGGCATTGATCGATTGATTGGATTATTGTGTAACAAAATTGAAATGGTCAAGGTCCTTTACCTTTGTAAATGGTTCATAAAAAGGATCCAATGTTGTGCACGCGGGTGCATGCAACAAGGAGGTATACTTTTTCTTTTCTTTGCACATGTTTGATGAGTATAATTTGTAAGATACATGCAGGAACATTGCATTAGTAGGAGAGGTCATATTTACAATTTGGATTTTGATGGTTCAAACTTCAAAGTTTGTAAAGCTTGACAAGACAATGGCCTTTGGTTGTCTAAAGTGGAAGTTGAAATAGGAAGGGACATGTGCATGAGCAAGGAACTATCATAGAAAGCAACATGACATGATGATGCTTAAATAGCAGTTAATGTGTATAATGTTGTTTTCATCAGTTTTCACAAAGGCAGTGCTAATTGTGGTTTTTTACTTTGTTAAGTAGAATTTCAAATAATAATATCAAGATGTGTCTTAGTTGGCCGTGATTGACAAGTAGAAATTTTTTTCCAGCAACATGGTTTTTTAAAAATTCAGGTGGATCTCACATTTTATTATTTTGGTATCACCATATCAACATGTTGTGGAGCTCTTATCAAGTGTGTGTCATATCACACATTACCATGATAGCTGGAGCATGTGACAGATTTACTGAACATTTGTTTTATGGTTGAAAAGGGAACAAATGATCTACTGGGACTGCCTTTTGGTTATAACACCTGCTTTTGTTCAGGTTTAATCAAGACTTTTAACGAAATTAAACCCTAAATCAGGATATCGTAATTACTCTTAAAATATGCTTTCAAAAATAAACCATTAAAAAGAAGGAAGCTATATTTTATAGATTAACTTGTCCATTTTGAAATCTCCTACCCTACGTTATGATATATTGATGTACTTTTGTTGTCTGTTTTTCCTTTCCTCAACAAAAGTGATATGGTCATATTTGTGTTTTGAGCTATGGCAGAATCAGGCACATGTTACCATCAGCAAACGTAGCCAGATACATCATAGGTGCATGTAATCTAACACAGATTGGGCTGTGATGTAGCAGATGCTGGAGGGTTATGTAACAGCTGCATTCACAATGTGTTAGGATTTGACACCTCGAGATTCAGTCTACATTGAGCCCACAGCGAGGTTCGCGGCGAAAAACGGAGTCCAACAAGACCAAGATCACCTGAATCGGAGCTCGGATGGAGGAGATACGAGCTTTTGAAGTCGGCACGAGAATCGAGGCGGCGGAGGATCGCCGCGACCGGCGGCGGGCGGCAGCGGCGCGGCCGCAGGCGGCGGCGCGCGGGACGCGCGTCCCAGGCCCGCACGGGACGCGCGACCCAGGCCTGCTGGCCCCTTGCCCCAGTCCACGGCGCGCCTGTGGACCGCGTGGGCGTTTCCCACGCATTTCTCGCGGTCCACGGTACTATTCCGTGGACCGGAGTGCGATCTAAGGGCCCAGAGGAGGCTCCCGGTCTTGATCCGACGGTCCAGGAGGTTTTTTGGCTTTGTTTAGGACTCCTAATCCCTCACTAATCAAGTTTTAAACTAGGTTTAAGCCTTAAAAAGGCCCTGTGAGGTAACAGAGAGGGTGTGGGTTCGGTTTCTCGCCGCCGTACGAACCAGAGGAGAGAGAGAGGCTAGGGGCTGAGAGAAAGGAGCAGGAGGCTCCTGGACAGCGGTCGCCAGGCTCTTCAGGGGTTCAGGGGGGTCTCCAAGAGAGAGAGAGCTTTTGTGAGGGGAACTTTATGTGAGAGAGAATTGGGTGTACAAGGGTTAAAGGTGAGGTCTCCTCTTGTAAAATTTTCTTTTTCATAGTGAAGTTTGCATGCCCGTGGAGGCGAGCCCTTTTGTGGCTGATCCACGTATTTTGATTGTTTTTTCTTTTTTTTGTTTCTTCTTTCTTCCTGCTGCATCGCGTGGTACTGAAAGGATCTTGGGAGGTGGTGTCCTGGCCAGACATCCACCCCAACAAGTGGTATCAGAGCAAAGCGGTATAAGGACGCAGATTGCAGCGGTGGTGAGCAAGACTGAAGATGGAGAAAACAGGAACAATCAAGATGGAGATCAACAAGTTTGATGGTAAGAGCAATTTCTCCTTGTGGCAGGCAAGGGTGAAGGACGTGCTCATCCAACAGGGGTTGATCGATGCTCTCTTGTGCGATGAGAAGCCGACCACCATGGAGGTGCGGGATTGGAAATCTACAGATGCAGGCGGTGAGTACCATCCGCATGTACCTGGCGGATGAGGTGGTGATCCATGTGCTGAGCGAGACTTCCCCGACGGTGCTGTGGTCGAAGCTCGAGGAGTTTACATAGCGAAGTCTCTCACCAACACTCTTTTCCTCTGGAGGCAGTTTTACCAACTGCGGATGACTGAGGGACAGAGCGTGCAGGAACATCTGAACCACTTCCAGAAGATCCTCACTGACCTTCTCAGCGTTGGCGAGAATGTTGAGGAGAAGACCAGGGCGCTGGTTTTGCTGGCGTCGCTTCCCTCTTCGTACGAGTCCTTGGTGACTGCTCTTCTAGTGGGGAAGAGCACTATCAAGATGGACGAGGTCACCGCGGCGATACTCCAGAACGAGGTTCTCAGGAGGGAGAACCCAGCTTCGAGCTCAGGTGGCGATAGCTCAGCTTTGGTGGCTTCTGGAGATGCAGGAGGTGGTAGACGGAGCGACAGGAGATCGCAACGAGGACGGTCTAAGTCCAGGAGGGACTTGAGCAAAATCAGGTGTTACCGGTGTGAGGAGTTGGGGCATCTAGCCAGAGATTGCCCTCAACTGAAAAATCGGACGGTGGCTGCTGTAGCAACGGCCGGCAGTGATTTAGATGGAGATGTCTTTGAGATATCTGACGAGGTATCTGCTTCTTCCAGCAGTGGATATTAGATTCTGCATGCCCCTATCATGTGTGTTGCAGAGAGGAGCAGTTTGACTCCCTAGAGAACAGTGAGAGCACTGTATATCTGCCGAATGGATCGAGCTGTGCGATCAGAGGCATTGGGACGGTCAGCTGGAGGACACATGATGGTGTAGTGAGGAGATTGGGGGAGGTCCGATACATACCCGATTTCAGGCGGAATCTTATCTCACTTAGCAGACTGGATTCGAGAGGCTACAGGACGGTAGCTGGTGGAGGAATCCTGAGGGTGCTACGCGGCGATAGGATTGTGCTGGAGGGGAAGAAGGGGAGCAGAGGACATTATTACCTGGCAGGGAGCCCAGTGCGAGGTGGAGCATCGGGAGCCAGGTGGAGCCCAGAGCGAGGTGGAGCTCCAGGAGGCGGATCGGGCACGAGACAGGAGACTCGGGAGGACGAGAGGCGACGTCGCAAGGTAAGATTCCTATTGCCGCAGGATGATGCCCCGAGCAGGTCTCAGGTCAGGAGGAGCACAGCATACGACGGAGATGGGATCGAGCAGCCTGGCTCGACTCCCATGTTTGCCCATCCATGATCAGCAGGCGATTGCCCCAGGGCATGGGGGCGAGGAGATCCAGAAGCTCTCGGAGTTTGGAGGAGGCCGAATATCGAGTCGAGGTGGAGATTGTTAGGATTTGACGCCTCGAGATTCAGTCCACATTGAGCCCACAGCGAGGTTCGCGGTGAAAAACGGAGTCCAACGAGACCAAGATCACCTGAATCGGAGCTCGGATGGAGGAGATACGAGCTTTTGAAGTCAGCACGAGAATCGAGGCGGCGGAGGACCGCCGGCGACCGGCGGCGGGCGGCAGCGGCGCGGCCGCAGGCGGCGGCGCGCGGGACGCGCGTCCCAGGCCCGCGTGGGACGCGGGACTCAGGCCCGCGCGGGACGCGCGACCCAGGCCTGCTGGCCCCTTGCCCCGGTCCACCGTGGACCGGGCGGTCCACGGCGCAGCCTGTGGACCGCATGGGCATTTCCCACTCGTTTCTCGCGGTCCACGGTACTATTCCGTGGACCGGAGCACGGTCTAAGGGCCCAGAGGAGGCTCCCGGTCTTGATCCGACGGTCCAGGAGGTTTTTTGGCTTTGTTTAGGACTCCTAATGCCTCTCTAATCAAGTTTTAAACTAGGTTTAAGCCTTAAAAAGGCCCTGTGAGGTAACAGAGAGGGTGTGGGTTCGATTTCTCGCCGCCGTACGAACCAGAGGAGAGAGAGAGGCTAGGGCGCTGAGAGAGAAGGAGCAGGAGGCTCCTGGACAGCGGTCGCCAGGCTCTTCAGGGGTTCAGGGGGGTCTCCAAGAGAGAGAGCGCTTTTGTGAGGGGAAATTTATGTGAGAGAGAATTGGGTGTACAAGGGTTGAGGGTGAGGTCTCCTCTTGTAAAATTTTCTTTTTCATAGTGAAGTTTGCATGCCCCGTGGAGGCGAGCCCTTTTGTGGCTGATTCACGTATTTTGATTATTTTTCCTTTTGTTTTGTTTCTTCTTTCTTCCTGCTGCATCGCGTGGTACTGAAAGGATCTTGGGAGGTGGTGTCCTGGCCAGACATCCACCCCAACACAATGTTATTTTAATTTTTTTTTTTTTTTTTCAGAAATCTTCAGAGAAATTATGATTAGTTGACAATTTGTGAAACTAAAAAAGATGTTTGGTCCTGGATGTAGTAATTTTTTGACTGGGTTGTTAATTGAACCTAGCCCAGTTCTCTGGTTTCAAACCCTGAGATAGTTTTGTTTACATTTCCCTGGTATCTCCATTTTCAGTCTATTCTGTGGTGAATTCTATACTTGTGATGTAGTTTTGTTATATGAGGGTCATGGCGTTAGGTGGAAAAACCTATCACAATGGTATGGGGTGCATTATCCTTGCAAAATTTATCTGTCTCGCACAACTTTAATCCTAGTCCTTGTATGCCTTGAACTTCTCTTTTTAGTTCCAGTTAACATAATGCAGGTCATCCATGTTATGACCATCTGGGTCCTTGTATTTCTCTAAGGTCATCTATCATATTTGTACCACTGCATCTCTTGTTTGAAGTACTGTTAGACTTTATATGATGTTGTTCTGCATATATTTATGTAACTGTATCTGTACATATGTGCACATGTATGCAAGTATGTATTCTACTTGTTACCTGTTACATATTTTTATTCCTCTGGTCTCCAATTGGTTGTGAAATATCATTAAATCCAATTTGGAAATTTATTTCTTGCAGGCACTCAAGGCTCTTATTTTGGAGAAAATGGGGAAGCCTGATGAAGCACTTAGTGTTTGTCTAAATGCCAAGGAGCTGTTACATTCAGATAATGTTGTTCACACTGATGACCTCACTCTCAGCACTTTACAGATTGTTTTCCATCAGCTCAATTGCTGTCTGTCTACATTCTTTTTTTCATTTAAATTTCATTTCCTAGTTCTAACAATATATATTTTTTTAACATCTTGAGTTTGGTTGAGCATATTCTTACAGTGGATTTGGCTACTTCTTGCTATGAGCATGCTTGTGGAAAATATCCAAACAACTTGGAAATAATGATGGGTCTTTTCAACTGTTATGTTCATGAGTACTCATTCGTGAAACAACAACAGGTTTGATGGTATCTGTGGCATGTTACTTCCTTGCTTGATCCTTGCCTTTTCTTGTAATTGGCATTTGATGCCAGTAGCCTTATATTGCCGTATTTAATGCTTCTTTGTGTGCCTTTTGGCAGATAGCAATCAAAATGTACAAAATTGTGGGAGAAGAAAGGTTTTTGCTCTGGGCAGTTTGCAGCATACAATTACAGGTTTTCATGCTAACTTTATGTATTCCTTGTCCATTTCTTCTTTGTTTTATTTTCATCTGTTGTGTAGTTTCAATTGTATTAGCTTATACTCATCAGTTCACTTTGTGATTATGTTATCATGAAGTATCTTACTAAAGCAGCATCCTATAATCCATGCCCTTTGGTAATATTTGTTGCCTATGGGATTAAACAATCTTCTGAGGATAGCACTTGCTATATTTTAGTTTAGTACAGAATTATATTTTAGTTTAATAACTAGTACGTGCTGATTTAATCAACCTTAGTTATGGTTTGATAAAAAGGCATCTTGAATTTACATGGCTGATTTGGTATTTATGCGAATTTTTCCCACATGAGCGGGACCTATTTAGGTGAAATGATTGGGTGGAAGAGTATTTTCGTTGGTTCACAAGAGGCTACTGGGGAACCCAGTACTAGGAATTTGGACAACCAAACACAAATAAAAGTGCCTAAACAATTGTAATAATGGAACTCACAACTCATCTGTTTTTTTTAAGCTTTGCTACCGTAGTAAATTTTTTTTTCCTCAAATCCTTTCCCATACCAAAAGATAATACTCATTGAATTATGTTTTTGGATGTCCAGGCATACTCTTAATTTTTTTTCTTGAAGGGTCAGTAAATGCTCAGAGAAGTTTGGATCAGATATCCTTATGGTTGTGATTTGTGAACTTAGGTTATATTTTGGGTTTAATAGTTTTTTAAATTGTAAACTTAGAGGATGCTCAATAATGATTGATAACCTATTGATAACCTTGTTGGTCATATGACAAATAAATTTCCGGCAGATTTTGAACAGTAACTTGGTAGTACTTAGCGTAGAAAAAGCCTATTTGGTCTATTGATGCAGGGTTAGTGGGGTTGGACTGCCATGTGTGAATGTGTGGAAGGAGTTGGAGAGAGGAGTAGACTGGGTGATAGATCTAAGATGATTGCTTGCTGCTCAGCAGTGATGAAAGTTTGAGATTAAGGAAAAATAAAGGGTCAAATAAAAAAAAAAAAAACTTGTTGTAGTGTTTATGTGATGGGTGGAGAGGAGCATTGAGGTTTTAAAAGATTCCAAGTGATTCCAAGCTAAATGTGAAAGTGGGTAATTGATGTATGACTGATTCAGGAACTAGTGTATGCAGAATACAGTTGTTATAAGCAAAAATAAAGATGACAGGAGAGAACTGGAGGAGGGGAGCTGAAAGACGGGAAAAACAAGAGGGTCAAACCTGGCATCAAACCTTTAATTTCTTTCAAATAATTCACATATAATACCTTTTGAGCCAGTTTACTATGTCCCTTCATAATTTTCTGTCTTGTTTTTACAAGTAAACTAGAACTCCTACCAGGTAACTAATCTCCAAAATTCCTAGAATGGAAAAATCCAGAATCCCACAATATCATATAGAAAGACACCTAAAACAATGGAAAAAAAATCCTCACATGCTATAACTTATCCAACCCAACGTATGCCTAAATTGGGAATCTTTCACACAAATCCTACTTAAAATAGGACTCTAAAAATTACCTAAATAGAAGGTCTGAAAATGCCAAAAAAAAAAAAAAAAATCTAAGGTCAACTAATTTTTATTGAAGTCAGCTATAATCACATGATGATAGTATTATGATCAACCATTGAAGTTTATGTGTAGGTTGTTTACATGGTCAAAATTTATAGTTGATAAATGTGCAGGAACTTTGAGGGTTAAACTTGGAAGGTACTTGTCAGGCATACTGAGATGCAATATTCAGTGATATTCGCATGCCCCTAATATTTCTTTAAAATGAGATTCCCTCATTGCAGTTGGTGTGACTTCAAGCATCCTTAATGGTCATAAGCTCTTGCATAAGAATAAGTTGAAGAGCTAACACCAGTTTATCCTATAATTTTTTGAGTCACCAATAAGGGCTATGACTCAAGCATAACAGTAAGAATATAATTGGTCACATGCTATACATGCAAAAATGCATAAGCATAAAGGAGGAAAAGATGCCAAAGTTGAGATTTGAACAAAATGCTTTCCAAATCAGCAAAAAAGGTAAAAAGAATCTGCCCAGTGGCTAAAGGTAAAACGAGAACATTACTTGATGATAGGGTGAAAACAATGCTACATGGATGTGGGCACAAGAGTCTGATTCAGTATCAGGAGACAATTGGATGTGGCCATAAATGGAACGTTTCAATAAACTGATCCAAATGATAATATATAATGAAAGTATGCAATAAGATATTTATTAAAAGATAAATACTTCTAGAAATATTAGTTGATTTGAAGCAATAGGTGAGTGATGGGGCATTTCTTGTAACTTTTCTGTTTTAAATTTGAACTTCTTTGTGTGAAATTTCTGTTTCATTAGTTTAATTACCGAAATTTTGAACAAATGATTCACAAATCACAATTGATGTGTCATCCTCCGATTGCTCCTTCATAGCTGCCTGGCATCAGTTGTGCTTTTCTTTTTTCTTTATCTTTTTGTGAGTTAAATGTTACCATTCACCATGTCATAGGACTGTCAAATTAGAAGTATGTGAAAAAGCTGTAAACTGGTCTCTCTATGGAGTGCCGTTGGAACAGTAGGCATTTTGGCTTCAAAAGCGCCCTGGTTCACCATCTCGATTATATTCCATTTTCATACCTTCTAAGAAAGCAATTCTTAGATTACCTTTCCCATCACTCTCCATTTCCTTAGGCTTAGGGCATAGAAACAAGTAGTGACCGGCATGAAAGATGAAAGGCTAGCAATAAAGTGAAGGGTCTTAAGAAATAGTTTTCCCAAGTTCCTTCTCTTCTTTTCCCATTTGGATTTGGTGGAGAGTTGTGTTGGGCTCGCGTGTCGGACAACTTTTACTCTTCAATAACCCTAAAGACCTGACTTTTGCTTCCTTTTCATATAGCATGCAATTGACATGCAGTGACTCGTCAAACATGTCATTATGACATTTTGAAGTTGGACTTATGTCCGTCTAACACTAGGTCAAGAGCTATGATTTGGTGAACATGTATGTTCTAGTTGTATTATGTTATATGTGTCTGACATGCACCTGCTTTGGATGGTTACCTTGTTACAGTCACATCCAAGTATGCTGTTCTTCCCCCCATTCTACATCAACATCTTAGATTTTTTTGGAACCTAAAATTCAATAGGCTATGGTAAAATTTTATGAATCAACAAAAAACATCAGCCGTGGTTGTCCAGGATAATTCCATTGCTTGTTTACTTGGCCTAAGGTAGATTACAATATGATGCAGAATGTGGTAATAGAGGTTATTGGTAAAGTTCAGTAAGTAGATAATTGATTTCTCATTTTGATTCATTCCGATTTATTATATAGTCATCGCTAGTATGTTTTAAATACTCCACCAGATTTACTTAGTTTTCTATTGTGTCTGCCACACTTCCAGGTGGCATTTGTTAGAAACACAAGGAAAACAATGATAAGCAAAGCTATGCTAGGTGTTTGTACCAAATTCTGTTTTGTTGTCAAAATTAACTGAAAGTTGGAATATATTGTCCATTTGAAATGGCAAAACGACCTTTAGCTTTTATAGTATATTTTATATGATGATACTAATATTTTAATTATAACTTTAACAATCTAGATATAATACTAATATTAAAGAGTGATATCATAATATAATGTTATAGTATTATATTATATCATTCAAAGAACATAATATAAATAAAATATATTAATGCTTTAAATATTATAGTAGTATTTTATAAAATTATATTCTAACAATATGATTTATTTATATCTTATGGTGTTTATATGATGTTATAAACAATATCAATATTAAAGAATCGTTGCAACTAGTATATAATATTAAAGATAATATCATCACTGATAAATTTCTATTTACTATAATCAATAAAATATATGACTATATTATATGTCATTTTAGATAAACCATATTATAATATTTGTTATATTGTAATCCTATATTAGATATTGTTTTATATTTTTAATTCTATATTGTTGGTCATCTGATATAAATATTTATATAACATGATGATCAATATTGTAGTTGTAATATAACATAGTATAAGGAATAGGACTAATCTGTTAGAAATATCATTATATGCTATACTGTTTGTGCTTAACAAGAAATAAAAAATCAGTATGCTAAATAAGTTATGATTAGATAAAAATTATATGTGTAAATTGTAAACATAGATTCTATGATAATATCTTATTTATTATTATTGAAATTGATAATAAATATTATATTATTACAATTCTATTTAATAATTATTATAACATGTCATATATTATAACATTAAGATGTTATAAATAATATAATATAATAGTACCATAGCATTTCATTATAATGAAATATTTATGCTATTAATATCATATAATTCAATGTATTATATTATAATTAATATTTATTGTCATATCGATATTTTTATATCAAGGTTTGCCATATTGTCTTGTACCAAGTATATTTGACTATGGTGCTGGCATGGTATTGAGGTTTGACATGGTGTCAAGGTTCGATTCGGCTCTGTATATCAGCAAAACCCATCCAAATTGCTCCAAATTGAGCGAAATAGCGCTGCACCACTTGGTTCCGTATTGTATTGGCCCATGCTGCGTGGCATCGGCCGATACCATGTCTGGGTGTTTAAAAAAAAAAAAAAAACTATGTTGGTATTAGTATGTATACTTCTGTCTAGTCAGTACTAGTAATAGAACTTGATTATATGGTATATGATTATATAATATAAAATTAAAGTTAAGGGCACAATCTGAAGGGGTGGAATTGGCAAACAATGGGCATAAGGCTTTTTCCAAGTTGGACATGGAATAGCCTATGCAATTTTTTTTTTTTTAAAAAAAGAGAATAAGATGGTTTGAGGGGCATATGTTGTTCCAGTTCCATGCCCATTTTGCATTTGGTATTTAGCTAGCATAAGATCCCTTTCCAGCTCTTATGCTCGTAGAAAACACCATCCAAGTAAATTGAACATTCTCCTTGTTGTTCCAAGCATTCTGTTGACCTCCCAGTGTATTGTATGAGATGCACACTTGCTCTGGGGCATATGGTTGCTGATAGAGCTCATGCTTACTTTACTACATGTAACATGTTAGTGTCCTCTTAATTATTTTCCCAGACTAGTGTTATATCTCAAATTAGTAGTGACTGCTTTTCTAATAATTTGTTACATGGCTCAGGTATTATGTGGCAGTGGGGATGAGAAACTATTGTCGTTAGCTGAGGGTTTACTTAAGAGGCACATATCTTCACATAGTTTGCATGAGCCAGAAGGTAGGCTGTGAGAGCCCATATGGGCTGTGTTTAGTCCCTCATAGGTTGTGCACTAGGGAGATCTTGGGTGCTTATACAAGCATATATTTAGTCCCACATAGGTTGTGTACTAGGGAGATCTTGGGTACTTATTTCTTCTTTAGCCTTCTATATTACCCAAGATGTCCCCATCGCACATCTCATGTACTAAATGCATGCATGCATGGGCTTTTACATGGACTGTCTTTGTTTCCCTTTATCTTTTGCACAATATCTTTTGTAGGTCCTTATCTAGAATTTAATTTACTTTTATTGAGAGAACTTGTCAAATTCAATGCCAGCTCTTGTTATGTATATCTCGATATTGGAACAACAAGCAAAGTATGAAGCTGCTTTGGAAGTTCTTTCTGGTGATTTGGGATCTCTTATAACAATAGAGGAGGACAAGTTACGCATGCAGGTAGTTTTTGAATTCCATTTCTTCTGTATTTAATGGGGTAGTCAGATTTATATTCGTCCATCTTTCCTCATTTTCTTCAGCTTTAATGAAATCATTATTGACAAGTTGACTAAGTCAGTTGCATGCGGGGACACTTTATTCTTTATGACACAAATGTCATGCCAGGAAGATAGTGTGAAGATTGTTCTCCCATTGGGTTACTTCTTTTGAGCATGAATTAGCTTCTTGATTTAATATGTAAAATAAGTTATTAGTGTGTATAGGACCCTGTTGTTACTTGTTTTGGACCATCATGTATCTGTTTCGGTCATAATCTCCTGTGTATCATTGCAAACTAACTAATTTGGTTATGTTAACGCACAAGGGCACCCATCTAAAATTTTTGTCTTGCATAAATAATGTTTGAGAAACGACATTAGCATAAGCTGCGTAAATAAAGCTTGCATGCTTTTATTGGAAGTCTCCTCTTGAGATTATTGATGATGGTGCTGAGACACCATCTTATCAGCTAGAATGTCACCAGAATCTAGTGGTTTGAAGAGTTAGATACATCATTGAACAAGGTTTCATCATCCCTTGGGGAGTGATGCAGTGAAGCTGCCAAAACATAACTAAAATATGAAGTGCCCTAAATGAGAAGAAAATCAAATTTTTAGAAGTTATATTTCTTTCAAGGGATGAACAGTATACGTTTTCCCAGCTGGTCACCCTGGACTTATTTCTGGCAGTAGTGAATCAATAGCAACTACATGACATTCTGGATGGATCGATCTATCAAATGCTCTCTATCAAATTATAACAGTGTTGACAAGAGGGCCGGGTGGTGGCATGTACATGAACTACTTTGAATTTGAATTTTCGATGCAATGAGAACTTCATAGTCTTGAGCATCAAAAGAAATGCGGAGAGGATTTTTGGAGTTTGATAATGGTTTATAATTTATATGATCCTACAACAGGAGTCCTAGGCAACATAATAAGATTTTGTTTACACAATGGAATTCCATTACATGATGTGAAATTGGTGTTTTATCATTCAGACAAATTGAGAAGATGCAAGTGTCAGTCTATCTGGAATATGATGCTGTTGATAGACCTATACTATCTCTGGATTTCAAAGTGGACTACGATGTTGTAGATAGACCTGTACAGCTATCATGAATGATCTCAGGAGCTCCATTGGCTCAGAATACATGATTAGAAATTTAAAATAGCTTATATCGTCTTGCTTGTGTATTCGGCTTGTAATTTACTATTTCTCAGAATGTGTGATGCATGGTATTTTCCAGAACTTGTTTGATGAATGGCTGTCCTCTATCAATCAAAATTGTTTGCAATATGATACACAGACTAACTCTCCTCGTCTCTCTTCTCCTCTCTCCCTCTCCCACTCCCTCTCCCCCCTTGTCCCCCCTTGATTTGGTTTTTATAGTCTTCTCTAGTTATTGCTGAAGAATGAATAAGGGGACTCTAAACTAAAAATAAGAATATATCTATCGTGGCTTATGTGAAACAATCAGTGGATTTTGCATGATAATGGTAGAGGTTATTGAATTACAACATGCACATAAAACAAACATCAATATCCAGATCTGACATTGGCATTGGCAGTTGTCTCTTAGATCTTACCCATGAAGTGCAATATTGAGAAATTTTCTTATGGTTACTGAAAACTACTAATGATTTGAGAGTTCTTGGATAAATTCTTTGAGGTATTTGTTCATTAGTTTTAGGGACTAGAAATGGTTGAAGCATAAAATCCCTAGTCAAAGAGGTTATCTTGATATTTTTTCTTTTGCATGAAAACCAAATTTCTAGTAGCCTTAGTGACTCTTTATTCTCACATTCAAATGAATCCATGAGTACAGTCCGGCATCCAACTTGGCATTGTTCTGCTGAAATTAGATAATCTTTGTGTTCTAAGGTTCATTACGTATCCCAGCTTGGAAGAGGGATGTTAAAAAATTTTTTTTTCTGTTTGCTCTTCCACAAGTTTGAGTGCCCAGAGAGCATGCAAAAGCTAGTGGTAAAACACCAAGTAGTAAATCTTGAGCTTAATTAGCACCAATGAAGGCTTGATGCTCTTACATGGAGATCTAAAGGACAGCCAATAATGGTTCCATAAAATTATCAAAAGAATATATAAGAAAGCTATAATGGTTGGAACAATGATCAATAATTTAATGGCTTGGACACCAAACCACATGGGTAGCTAGTTGATATTAGCACCCACCAACTTATGATAATGGGTTGGATTCATAATCTTTGAGGGTGTTGCTCCCATGATGCATTAAGATGTATGACTATTTAAATTGGAGTTGTAACTTTATTGTGATGACAAGTAAGATTTTAAATCTCATGGGATGGGGCATCCTAGGTTTCCTATGGAACAAGACACACCATTGCTGCCCCATCTCAATTGCTAGCTTGGCTAGGTATACACCATTTTTTGTTTTTGTTATTTTTTAAGTTTTTCTTAGATATTTTATTGTTTTATTTGGTTTTTAAAATGTATTCAAACTTCAAAAATAATGTATTTAGGGTACATTAGCCCTATTGAGTGATGTAAGTCAGAAGGCATATAATTATATTTATATATGCTATTTGTATATATTGATTTTTGTGACTAAAAATTTAACATTAATCTTTTGTGTACTTCAAATTTTTTATAAGTGATTGTTAAAATAGAATATAAAGGTTGTGTGTAAATCTTATTGCATTTATTTTTTACCTTTATTGGTTCTTGTTAAATTTTATATCTTCATTTGGGGTCGGGGCTAATGTTCATGACCTTAATAGCTTGAAGCAAGTGCAGATATGGGTACATGAAAGCTATAAGACTAAAAAATTATAAAATCTAAGTGCCCATACAAAAAAATATAAAAAATATAATTTTATATATATATATATATATATATATATATATATATATATATATATATATATGTATGTATGTATGTATGCATGCATGCATGCACAAAATTTTAAATCTTCCCCCTTAACCGATCAAGCAAAACTTTAACTTTCTTGAAGAAGAATAACTATAACCAGAATTATCACGAATCGAGTGGTTCAGGATATTCTGAGCTATATCGGTTGAAAATTGGGACGGTTCGGCTAGCCAAATGGAACACCGGATGAGAGAGAAGAAAAGAGAGAAAGAGAGAGAGGGGGACTCCGTGTCATTTGATAGGACGTCTAATCGAGAGAGATAGAAAAGAAGGAGCAAGGGTATCGGAGGGAGGTGCAGTTGGTGGAGAGGCCACCAAAGGATGTCAGGTGGCCGTCGTAGCCACTGAGCGATGAAAAATGCACAGACGGAGCTGCGGCCATGGAACAGGGGTGACCATCTTTGCTCATTGCATTTTTTTTAAACAATAATGAATAGTGAAGTCGTCTTCACTGTGATTGGGGTTTCTTCAAAAAAAATTCCGCTCGCAAAGCTGTAGGCTGTGATTTCATTATCCGACGGCCACGATGGCTGGCTAGAGGCCATCCGGTGGTCTATCTGCCAGCTTCTCCTCCCTCATTTTCTTTCCCTCCCCCTCCCTCTCTCTCTCGACTGAGATTTAGGGGAAGAAGCGGAGGCTTTGGCGATCCTTCGAGCCCATCCACGATCCACTTGTGGCCACCGTCGGCATCTCCTCTGGCCACCCTCTCCCTCTCTCTCCATTATCCCTCCTCCTCTCCTCTCTCTTTTCCTCTTCACTGATTTCTTTCTTCGCTTTTGTGTCGGTTCGTATTGGTCTGTCCAATACGGGATCCGTACTGGCTCGTACCACCAGCTGGCCAGTATTAGTCTCGATTTTGGTTCGCGGACTTGGCTAAAACTAATTTAAGTGTCAAAAGATAGATATTTAAAAAAAAAATCTCAAGTACTGAAGGTGGAGGGACACGTCTTTTTCCATGCACCTTTCCTCCATATTAAAGCGGTCAACAGGCCAGGTCCAAGCCCGAGACCCGTGGGTATTTATCCGATGGGTCGGGTCTAGGTCTAGATATTTAATACCCATACCCGATAGATCCAGGGCCCGAATAATATAATATAATAATATTATATATATATTAAAAATATTTTGAGCTGTTAGACAGAGATTCAACGGTCTAAAATTTTCAAAGGGCAAAAAAGCCCTAGATGACTGAGTCTAAGATCGTGATCCCAATTCCCATATCCCTATTCTCGAATTCTCCCATCCCTCTCTCCCTCTCTCTCCCTCTCTCCGTCTCTCAGTATCCTCGACAGTGCCTCTCCCTCCCCTCCTCTCCTGCTCTGGCGCCTACCTCTCCCTCTCCACTGTGAGATCCGCTCGCTGGCGGCCGGACCTCGACACCAAGGCCATGGATGGAGGAGCTCCGCTCCAGAAGGAGATCCTCTCCCTCTCTCTGTCTCTCAGTCTCCCTCTCTCTGTCTCTCAGTCTCCCACTCTCCCTCTCCGTCGAGATCCAATCTCTTCGACGGTGCCGAGCCCTCCCTCCTCTCCTACTCCTGGCTTCCTCTCCCTCTCCACCGAGATCCGATCTCCTCTCCGCCTCTCCCTTCTGTCGCTGCCTTCCATGGCTCCGTCGCTCCGCACCCCTCCCTCTGCCTCGCATTATTTTTGCCGCCATCCGGGCTACCTCTCTCTCTCCACCACTGTCCTCCGTCGAGATCCGATCTCTCCGTCGCTGCCCTTTATCGTCTCGGCTTCCTCTCCCTTTCCACCGCTCGTCGAACCCTGACACCAAGGCTGCCTCAGCTATTGAGATCTACCGCACCGCACCCATTACGTATTTTTTTGAGACTTTGAATATGAGTTTCAGATCTCAAAATTGGGTCCGGATACTCGGGACCTATTAGGATCTGGATCTGATACTTCAAAGCCGGACCTGTCGTGTATTTGGGTCCGGATCTGGTACCAGCAACTAAGATCGGTCCGGATCTGATATCCATATTCCGACCCAACCCGACCCGTTGACTATTCTACTCTATATGCACTGCCTCATTAAATTCCTAAAATCATTTTCCCCACCTTAAACTCCTTCCTTTTCCTCGAACCAGTTTTCTGTCCTCCCCTCTCTTCTATGATTACCCCCTCCAGTCTCTTCCCTAATTCGGCCCAAATCCCTCGAAATGCAGTGATAGACACCCCAATCTGAGCCCCCATATTTGATGTTTTTCTTAGATGGGGAGGTGTGTTGGTGAAACTGAAGCTTTTGATCCTTGGTCTGCCATGCCCCTTTCGTCAGCTCCTGGATCTCCAATGCCTTGCCAGCAAAACCGAAACCCTTATGAAAGCCTTGTATATCTCCCCTAACCTAGTTCTCGGTTGCTCAAAGAAATAGGTCAGGATGTGTGGGATGCCCCATATACCACTAGGATTTGAAACCTATTGACAAGTACCATGGATGGAGAAGGCAAAATCAAGGTCTGCTGCAAAGTGATGTTTTAGATGCTGCTTTGACTGGTGATGTTTGACATCATTGCATGCAGTGTTCGTTTTGTCTTCATAGAGCACACAGACTATAGCTTTTTGGAGGAGCGCTATGTGAAGAGATTGACTTTTTTCTCCCAGATTACCTTTGTGAGATCATCACTGAGAACAATCTAGTGAATCAACCCATGCTATGCACAAGGACTATGATTTAGCCCATCGATTGCTCGTTGTTTGGTGGTGTTGAAGCCATCATAAGGTTGACTGTTCAAATCTTCTGGATGAACAATTGATATGGAGTTTTTTGTTTATATAATGAAACCATAAGGATCACAATTGAAATTTCTTTGTTTGTAAGCAGCATATTTGAGCTTGTGTAAAATTCAGTGTGGTTAACAATCATTGTTTGGTTAGGCCGACTACACTTTCTCAAATAAATCGCCATGGAAAAGGACATTCTTCATTACAGCTTAATTGAAGGCTAGTTTGATGCACTACTGTGGCATCCATGCATGGAAACAATGCTTGTCTTTGTTACATGCGAAAGTTGGTTCTAGTTACTAGCACAATTCCGAGTGAAGCCTCAATGGAGAAAATAAGCTTGGTTGTTTTTTTTCCATTGAACCGTAAAAGTTGTTTTTAGTATTAAAGATTGTTGGCAACCAAAGGCGAACTCTAACTTGGGAAAGATATGCATGTGTGCATGCATGTGCATATATGTATATACATATATATGTATACATGTAAAATAAGGGGGCTTTTGTCTTTTGTCTTATTGATGATTTGAACATCCATTGTCATATTTCAGCTGATAACATTGCATTGGGAAGCAAACCACTCATAAGGTTGTGCAGCAATGCCAAGTGCTATTATGACATGACTTCCTTTTCTCTAGAAAAAAAAAATGCAACTTCCTCACTTTTACCCTTGCTGTAGTTTGATATGCTTTATAAAGCCCCACAAAATATCATCTCTTAAACTTTAATTTGGATATAGGATTTTCATTAAACATAGTCTACCATAATTTTAATGGTGATGTATATTAGGTGTTTGATGCATTCTATGAGGTTACTGTACCAGATCATAAAGTTTGATGCAAACTTCTAATACAAAGAGTAACCGAGAGATTCATTTTTGTCCTTCATGCTTCGCCATTCTTTAAGGTTGATCACATGTAGCAGTTTTTTTATTAAATGCTATGTTGCATTTTTTGCTTCTTGGTTTGTCGGAATACGAGCAACTTTTCTCATGGCTTCTTGTTGTTGAATTTTTTTAAAAATAAAATTCTGTTAACCCTTTTCCTCAAATATATGCGGAGTTTTTTCTCTTCTTCAATATGATTCTATTTAAGAAAAATCATAATAATTCTGTATAAGTTAACTCAAGACCATTTGTCCCTCTCATTTTTCATGAGTTAATTCATGTCTTTGTGATTTAATATTGAATAATGAAGTGTGTCTCTAACATACACATGCACACATAGAGAACCAAGATCCTATGGGTGCAAACTTCATGGCAGTTGACATATAGATTGAGAATTTCCATGGCCTATTGTTATATACATCACGTATGGTCCATAGTAACGTTTTGGAGGTTTTGCCTATTTTTAAGTGGACCAAAAATATTGTCATGGTAGAGCTAGGGTGCTACCACACTTGCTAGGCAGCACAAATTTAAAATCCGCACCAAGAATCATGATCATATTTTAGTGTGTGAAGAAGCTTCCAGATTTAAAACTTTAATTGGACCCTTTGTGATTTAATTGCAGCCTTTGCAATTTTTGACGATTCTTTGTCTGTATAAGAAACATTCAGGGCATTCGATTTTTGTGTTTAAGATATTTTATATCTTTTCAGAATGAGATTAGCTCCATTTAAATGGTTCTGCACATTCGCCTTTTGTACTATTTGGGATCAATACCTACAAATCAGTTGTAGCTAAACTCTCTTTTGTTATTTATTTATATGCTGATATGTGCTCAAATTTTCATAAATTGATCCAAGTTTTTTGTGCTAGTTGTTGGAGTGCTAGCTTATGACTTCTAAGATGTATCTTCTCTTAATATTTTTGTTTGACTTCAAGTGGACAGGGAGGTTTCTTGCTCATGCAAGTAACTATGCTGCTGCTGCTGAGATTTTCCAGAAAGCCCTAGAGTCATTGTACGTCTGTCGTGACAAATTATTTCTTTAAAATAATGCTGGTTTAATTCTTCCCTTAGCTTTAAAAAAGTCTATGGTATTTTAGGACTTAAAAAGTCTGTATTTTAGAACATTTCTTCAACCATGCAAGTTATGATATTTTGTTAAAAAGGTTGGAAGTGAATTGGAGCTTGTTCCTGCTTGCTAGGAAAAGCATACTTGTGCTATTACTTTGCTAAACTGTACTCAGCTTACTGCTTTAGAGAAGTAATGCGTGGTCTGATGTAGGTTCCTTTTGTAGTTTGCATCCCTAATACTGGCATTCCTTTATTCTACTGTGATGGTTCTTTTTCTGGTTGGGCAGTCCTGATGATTGGGAGTCTTTCCTTCATTATTTAGGCTGTTTGCTTGAGGATGATATGTACTGGTCCAAAGCAAGCACTGCTGATCAAATATGTACATTTGGTTCTGTTGATTTTCAAGTTTGTGAGGCAACTCATTTGACCAAGGAAGTGGTACCTTCTTTAATTATTGCAAAAGACTGTATTGTTTATTATTGCATTTCCTTGTATATTGTAATTTATGTTCTTCAGATGGAGATTTATTTGCGAATAGTATGTAACTGCAGTTTGATTCACGCATATCAAGGCATTGTCATTTGTACAAATGTTACAAATGGACATCCAGAATGATTACATTAGAGGTCCTTTCTTGGCAATTATTGAAATTGAAAGAAGGCGCCGTCTGCATGGAAAAGCTGATGATGGCAAATTTTGGAGGCTTGGCTTAATTATTTTCACAGGTTTGTCTTGATACTTGTTCTAAATCGGATATGGAACATGATCAAATTGTGTTTCTGATTATTGGAAACATCTTGATATACTACAAGTCACAAATTTATCATTGAACAAATGACTGTCCTAACTACGCCAAAATTTATTGAGATGTTGTTGATTTGCCCTACTAAATGCAAAATTTTAGGAGATATTTATGTTTTACTAAAATACTGTGCATGGATTATACAGTAATGAAATTAATGGTATGATGATGATGCTCTATTGTTTGTTGCAGTTTGCTTTACTTTTCATGCACTTATATGTACACATAATAATATATTCACCCTTTTTTTTTTGTTTGCAGTCTTCTGCCTGTTCCTTTATCTATACTCTTTTGGAAAAAATGATGCATTTGAAAATCAGAAAAAAAAATTCTGTTTGGTTGCGATTCATTTCTACTATGTCATTAATCTTTGGCGAGGTTATCTTTTCAAAATGTCACATTGTAATTGATATACTTAAAAGATTTCTGGGGAAAAAGGTTATGCTTGCCTGTGTCAAACTATCCTTTGAACCCTTGGGGACTTTATGGTCTTTTAACAAGTCCGAACCGTGTATGGTTGGAAACTCATGGAAATGGTTGCATCATACTGTCTGCCTGATTTTCTCTGATTTTAGGTTGGTAGATCCTATTCAAATCGAGCAAATCTATCATTATGGTATGGTAACTAATCTAACTATTTTGTGACTGAATTAATTCTGCTTGCTCCTTTTGATCTCGCGGATCCATGTTTTGATTGTTTCACCAATTCCATGTACATCTACTTTGCTGCCTGTTGACCTGACTCAACCATCCACTTGTAATTCAGCTATTCTCTTGCTTCCACGTTTCTTATATATATATATATATATATATATATATAAAGATGGCCTGTGCAATTCTAGTTTAAAGATCAGCAATTTTAGACATTATTGGAGTGCCTACATCTTTGTGGTCTCATCAGATGGCCGAATACAGTGCTTTAACTTCTGCTGGAAATTAAAATACTTCTTCATGACCTTTTTATCTGGGAGATGCAGGTTCAGTCACTTGTCTTCCTTCACTTCTGATGTGGAAATGTTCATCTGCATTTTAACTGAAACTGAGAAAGCCAAGTTATTGGAGAAGTTTGTGGACATTTTGGAAACTCCATCAACATCACCAATAAAATACTGGGCCAGGCTATAACCGTTTTAAGATTCAAGAACTTTTTGGCGTCATGTTTACACTCCCTATCAGAGGTATGTAACTGTATTGCTTCATTGGTATGCGGGTATATTTCTTTTCAAACCATAGTGACAAACTTTATACTTTAGTCAATTGTCACATGATATGGCCTAGACTTGAAATCCTCCTTCTAGTTTGTTATAATAGAAGAATCTAGACATGCCATGTTGTCGCTCACTCATCTAGGACTTGTAATTATCTATTGATGTTTATGCTTCTAGTTATAGCAATTGTGCATATGCTTAATATTTACTTCAATGGGCATTCGATAGTTGATAGCCTTAATATATGTCTGATTGTGGTTGGAATTGGTAATTGAATTTATATTCTTAAGTCATCATTGAACTTTGAGAACATTTTGTTGGTTATCCACTGACTATCAATTATGACAAGCATCACAATGATTACATTCATGAATACTGCTCCCAGCTAAGAGCAATTTATGTAATTATTGAATTTTGTTATGTGCACTGGCTACCAATTATGACAAGCATCACAATGATTACATTCATGAATGCTGCTCCCAACTAAGAGCGACTTATGTAATTATTGAATTTTATTAGTGTTTAATTTGATTATTGTAAATTTTGTCTTTCTATAAATCCAAATTAACCGAACTGATGATATAAATATTGTTCTTTAGTCTGTTTGTGGTTGATTTCTCAGATTGTTGCATAGTACATTCCCTAGTCATTTCTCCTTTCTCCTAGTTCGATGAGCTAACTGACTCCATTAAATTGCATTCTGCAATGTTTGATTCTTGTGGGGCATATGTGATCTTAGTTTGCCTTTTCTTTTCCTTTTCGAAAGACAGCTTGCCTTAACATGGGAGTGCTTTTTATCATACTCTGATTTTGAGTTCCCTGCTACAGATATTTGGCTACATCATATTACTAGTCCAATACTTTACTGGATACTTACTCCATATCTAATTATTTTATTAGATTATCTAGTGTGGTCTCTGTATTCTAATTTTCTTTATTGTTGTTCTCAGAACTTGACGGTATTGCTAAAGGAATGGTGGAGATGTATTGTAACAACCTCATACTTTCAAGGGACTTGGATCCTCAAGAAAACATGCATGGGAAGAACTGTTATCTGTGGCAAGCAATGTTCTTGTCCTGGTAATAGTTCGATTACAATGTTCTTCATACCTATATGCATTCATACATATGTACGTACCAACTTAATTATATTCATTAATTAATTATTTCAATTAACATGTAAAATGCTGCACTTACTGTTTTAAGACTAGATAAACATTGGGATTTTTGAGTTTTGTTGTTCAAGTCCATTCCAGATGATTGGTTGTAATTAATTGTTGAGTGAAATAGCTATGTATTGACCCAAGGTCCGCAATACTGGTAATGAGAATCGTTTCAGTATGCTACCAATTTGTACAGTATGATACACACCCCATATCGAGATAGCCGTTCTATACTTTTTCTCACTCCCATGCTTTTTGTATTTATCTTATTGGGATTCAGTGGTATTGGTGTGGACAGGTGGGGAGGGAGCATGGCCTTCTCCACAACACCTCCCCCCTCTTCTCTCTATTATTAATGTTTGGATTTCATAATATTTTTTTAAAAAAATTTGGTGGGATATCTGAATTACTTTATAAACAAATAATCCATGGCACCAAAAACTCAAACAAAAAGAAAAATCATACTCCTGGAATTTTTAAAATCCAATTTTCACTAGCATTAGTGGTTGTGTAATAGAACATTTTAGTCTGTGGGGGAGGTGCGTCCAGTTCTATGGGAGAACTGGGATGGCCGTCTTGTGATTCAGATCATTGCTAAAGTATGAGAAAACTGCTTAAAACATGAAAAATATGTCCAAAAAGGTTAAGAATGATAGTCCACATTGCAATGACACACTTCAGAAATACCTGCTATCTAATGCTGAGAAATCATTAAGACTGGCATTTTCATCATTTTTAGATGATCAATTGAAGTGAGAAAGTTGTGACTGACAAAATTATGTACCAAAAGATGGAAACACTTTTTGCTTTAAAGGCCAGATTTATGCAACAATTCTGGAAGTCTAACAATCAGTGATAAAATGTCAGCAATGTGGTATTAGGCAACAGTTACCTATTAGGAAAGGAAATATGTGAATTATTGAAATTTGACCAGTATATGGTGTTCGTTGGCAGTCAAAAGATGATCATAGGTTGAAGAATCAAGAATTGAAAGTTTTTGAGTTCTATTTATGAATTTCTTGATGACATGTGAAGGTCGATGCAGTCATATGGTTATTAATACATGATGAATGCATGTTGATATTGAAGGATTTAAATATTGATTACATGGTGATTCACATATCAATATGTCTTCACTCCTTGTGTTTCTTTGCCGTTTGGTTTAGATACACAATGCTCAACAAGCAATGCATGCTCTTGGTGTCATGGATTTAATTAATCTCTTGGGTCCAATGCTACCCCCTCCCCCCTCAAAAAAAAAAAAAAAAATCTCTAGCATGATTCACCGAACCAACCCGAACTGGGTGATTTAGGATGTGCCGAACCGTATTGGTGGCCTATAAGTACAGTTCGGGCATGGAATCCGGAACACCAAAGGGAAGAGAGAAAAAGAGAGAGTGAAAGGGAGGGAAGCGGAGGGAAAGGTTGGGGAAGCTGTGGAAGGTGGTTGGAGGGTTGTGGATGGTTGTGGTGCATAGGATAGAGTGAATTAGAGAGAGAGAGAGAGAGAGAGAGAGAGATGATAGTGACCGGGCGGCCGTTGGAATGCTGGGGAGGATGCTGGAGAGCCCTCTCCCTCCATGCAGTTGAAACGGGGGCGAGTCACCCCTATTTCCATCGAAAATTGCGATGGTTAATATCCCCCCCCGTGCACCACAGTCCTCCGCTGGCCACTGCCATTGCCTGCCATGGATGTTCAGCTCAAGAACCCTTTTTTTTTTTTCCTGATCTTCTTTTATGATATAAATTAAGATTCTATTTATGTTATATATAACTTCCAAGAATTAAATGCTGTACAACATATAAAATTCATATGCCCCTTCCCTAGTTCATCTGTCAATCATGTAATTGTGTTTATACTGTTGTTGAATCCAAATTTGTTAAGGGCTATGGACTTGACCTTTTGTCCAATATTACAAATGTTGAGTGCTGTTGATAACTTTCTGGCCTTATGAGGCATAAACAGTAGCAGCAGGCAGTGATATTAATCTCATCATACAGTCAAGGATCTGTATTAGAGAGCGTATTGGCTTCTATATGAATCATTTAGTTCTGCCAAGGATTAATGTTGTACAAGATATAATACTTCCTCTTTATCACAATCATCATCCTTGTCGTCCTCACTGATATATCTAGGATGGTTTCTTTTATTCTAGTTAGGTGAATTATTGTCTCCTTTGAACTTGGTATTTGTCATCATTTTTTGATTCATTTATCAAATTCTGTACGATTCTAGCTTCCTTATTTTTTAAGTTCCATATCTCACATATATTGCTTTTATATTAAAATGCTATTAAAAGTATATCTTAGTCAATGAACTCATCTCAATTTGGTTAAGCCATACAGCTATTCTGGCGTACAAAGAAGCTGGGATATTTGCGGAAGCAACTATGGTTTTGGAATTTGGCCTGAATATCCGAAGGTAAATTTGATCTACCACATATTTTTGTGTATCTTCAGTTTGATTGCTCAAATCCACTGATATCTGCTTTTCAAGCATCCTCTCCGATGTGGATTAAAAGCATTGCACATTCACATGAATGTTGTGCTAACAATTGTCTGTTATCTCATAATTGGGTGTAGCTTAAACTGTATGGTGATTAAGTGTTCCTATTTCCTACGATCCACACCTTTGGGGAAGACATCAAATAGTTCTGGTGTATAAAGTGTTCCATGGCATCTCTTTGATTGGCATATAAGATTATTTACTGTTAGAATTCTGAGTTTCTTATTCAAGAGCTTGCTTGTGAAAGGAATTTTCTGGATTGGGGGTTTACAAACATTGAAATTGGACATGGTTAATTATATTTGTTGTACATTTGTTCAATTTGATGATTCACTTTTATATGATGTTCCTTCACTTTTATATTTGTTGTACATTCTGTTTTTTTTTTTTTTAATATATATTTCTCTTGAGCTTCCTTAATACTGACTATATTACTGTCAATCTGGTTGTTTCAACAGAGACGTCTGGCAGTACAAGGTACCTTTGCTGCATTTGTATTCTCACATGGGAGCTCTTCCATTAGCATATGAATGGTAAACTTAGCATATGGTTGATCTGCTGGTTCTGATATTTTATTCATTTAACAAGTTGCTTTTCTTGTGCAAGGAATAAGGGTATCACTATATTCTGGTGTTTGTTATTTCTTGTCTGAGTTTTATTTTCTTATGCAGGTATTTACTCTTGAGCTGAAAAATATTCAACTGGAGACGGACTCCCACCACATCTTGACCCACATGTTGAAATCACCACATTGGCAGGAAACTGCTGATCTTCTGAAAGAGTATTTGAAGTTTATGGATGATCATTTGAGAGAAGCTGCTGATCTTACCTTTCTTGCATATCACCATCGTAATTATTCAAAAGTATGAAAACTTACGTACACATGCATATTCAGACCCTTATAGTGTCATCTGAGTCGGGATAGTCTGATAGATATGCAAGATTTTTTAAAATAATGGTGATGCCTGCAATTGTTGTTGTTTAATGGATGTTCAGTTGGTTTGCTTGCATAAGATGATATTTTTTTGGCAGGCAAGATCAGGTGCCTATAACATGAAGTTAATATGCATGAACCCATGAAATGTTTACAGCATGTGATTTACCCTTTCTGGCGGAACTTCTTAAATAATTGTACTGGTTTTCTAAAAAATGTAATTAGGTTGGAATAAAAAATCTTCTGCTGATTGTTAACTGGTTTTCAGTGCTTCTGTTAGAAATTGATGTTAACTGAGCGAATGTTTATACTCAGTGGCCAAGTAATAGATACTTACAAAGATCAGTGAGCATATATCTGTTCAGGTAATTGAGTTTGTTAAATTCTAAAAGCGCTTACAACACTCAGGTCAGCTTTTGATGGCACGGCTTGAAGCTTTTATCCTACAATTGAAGCAGAAAGCAGATAATCTTGAAGTAGAGGTAAAATGTTTTACATCATTTTGTCCTTTTCTTCTGCATTGATTTTGCTAATTTTCTGAATAAAATGAACTAATAGGTTAATTCCTTCTATCTGCAGGGCATTCTTGAAA
The DNA here is from genome assembly GCF_000442705.2 of Elaeis guineensis. Taxonomy (NCBI): domain Eukaryota; kingdom Viridiplantae; phylum Streptophyta; class Magnoliopsida; order Arecales; family Arecaceae; genus Elaeis; species Elaeis guineensis. The sequence goes on from NC_025997.2 coordinate 7,466,787, forward strand.
ATGTAAACTATGGTATTCAATTGCTTGAATGTCAAATGAGGATAAACTGAAATCCTTGACATTCAATGGATATCTCCAGGGACGGCCTTGGTGGTCCCCTACTCTTGATATAAATTACCTTTCAGGTTAGGAATGCTATCTCTGCTCTGATGACGTTTACTCTATTATGTATGGCATTTCTGGTTTACTAGGAGCTGCATTGAACTTGCTGATTTTCTTCATGAGAATGATGCATATCTGATAGGCCATGTGAGTGACTATATCTGCACACATGCTCATGTGCATGCGCATATGCTTGTCATTTTGGGTTGGAGATGGATTTATGCGCTTATTAATGGATTCTTAACTGCTTGATTTTCATTTTACAGAATCATTTGAAGAAGGATCTGCATGCCTCAGAGAAAAATCGGTATGTTTTTAATGATAGTTTATCCCTTTTTTGTTCCAGAAGTTGTTGTATATAAAAATCTTTATAAATATATTCTGTTGCATTTTACGAATTACATATGACTTGATCTATCTGTCCAGATGTATTTTCGTGTTCTTATGTACAGATCGTTGATCTTCGCACTTTACAGATGTATTTTCAGTTTTCTTATGTACAGATCATTGATCTTCCCTTACACATCTGTTAATTATCTATCAATAGTAATTTGATTACAGCACGTGTTCAAAAACTTGGTGTTTTTTGACCAATGCGAAAACCCAACATGAAAAGAAGAAACTCTAGAAATATTAATATAACTTACCCTGCTAATATTTTGTTTTATTCAACCAATGGAGATAGCATGCTTCTGATTTTCTGATTTTATAACTTTCTTGTTGTGTGACTGGTCAAGATTTTGTTCTTGTTATGTGAGTGGTGAGTTTATAGTTTTGTTTTATAGGTAAACCATGATTATGCTCCATAGTGAGGTAAATTTTAATCAAGCGAGAAAAGAACAAGAAAATGACTTGTCAAAAAAAGAAGAAACATGAAAGACTATGGAACTCATATTTTACCTTCTGAATATTAAAAAAGAAAATTTAAACAAATTGATTGCTTTCTTTATTATCAAATCTTCATCACAAAACAGTCAGCTTGAACAAATTAATAGTGGTGCTCCCACTGATATTTCGAAAAAGTTAAAATAAAACGATGACCATATCCATGTAAAATATATCGAGTCTCTTGATATATTCAATCCTCTGAACCAAGGTCCATAGTACCCAAATTGGCACCTATGCTGATAGGCTGGCGGTATGGTACAGTATTATATCATACTGTTCCGACACATATCAAACGGGGGAGGAGGGAGAGAGGGAGGAAGGGAGAAAGAGGAGGGGGCAGCAGAGAGAGGGGGGGAGGGAGGAGAGAGGAGAGGGCTTTCGAAGCCCCTCTCCTCCATGATGCTCGAATAGGGGTGGAGCCCCTTTTTTGAAACAAAACAAGGGCTTCAGGCCCCTTTTTTCCAAAACAAAGAAGAAGAAGAAGAAGAAGTGAAGTTGGCAGCCATAGAGGAGAGACGGCCTGGAAAGGCCCCCCTCCCTCCGCCTATCTCTCCCTCTCTCTGCCACCCCCTCCCTCCCTCTCTCTTTCTCCCTCTTTTCCTCTCTCCCCGTTTCCCTCTCCGCTGCCCTCACTAGCTTCTCAGATTGAGCAACGGAACCATGCCGTTCTGCCTTTGGTACGGCTGAGAGAGAGTTTCTATCAAATTCTATAGGATGCTTCCAGGTTTATACATCACTATTTTTAGTTGAACCACTTTTCCTTTGCCTAATGCAACCAAAGTGGATGATCGTGTATTTATGGCAAACCAAAGGGCTTGAGGGTTTGGAAGGTAGAAAGTAAACTTATTTAGGTTTATTGTGTTAGTTCTTTCCAGAGTAGATCAGCTAATTTATATTCTCTTATAATTCTGTATTAATTTTTAGGGCTATATTTTCTAAGTAGGATTAATGTCTAGAGCATCTCAATGCAGCCATCATTTTTAGAACAGTTAAGACCGCAAGGCAATCTACATTGCTTGGCTCCTGTTTGGATTCAAAAAGTACTCCCCATTTCTGACAGCTTATGGACTTATGAGATATCACAAAGTAACAATAATATTATTAATTAAAATCTCTTTCAAGATTTTCTTTTCATGATTCTAAAACCTATGGAAACTTAGTGGATAGGTGTTATTTTTTAAACTAAACTCACCTGAATCTTTTTCGATTTTTTACTGTTCTAAATCTTAAGGAAACTTGGATATAGAGACCAGCAGATTCTTTATGCAACTGAACAATTTTGTTACCCTCTTCCTCTCACCATCTCGATTTTCAAATCTCGACCTAACACCCAATGACCATAGCTATCACCTCTCTTTCTGCAGTTGGGTTCCTTCTGAAAGAACTTTTCTCATCTCTCCACTCATGGCATGCTTTATATTTTGCTTATAGTCTGCCTCTAGCTTCCCAAATTCTTTAATGGAAATGATTGTTTAATGGAAAAATCGCCAACTTTACCATGTAATGTATTTCTCTGACTTCATATTTTTTTTCTGAAAAATTAATATCAGTTATATGCAATCATGGCTCATTGCAGGAGCATGCATCACTTATAGTAAATGCTCAGGTACTAGGCATAAAAAGAAAAGGTGAAATTCTTTTTTCTGCCTAATATCTGACAATTGATTATTTCTAAAAAAATAGCTGAAGATTGCTTCGAATCCAATCCATATCCCTTTAAAATTTTTATTGCATGGTTTTCAAAAAGTTCAAATTCTTCAATTTAAAACATTACAAAGATAAAAGTATCTTCTATTTTGTTCGAAAGGATAAATGACAAGTTTTTAAGCAAACACCTTTTAACATATCATTCGAAAAATATTGTAGTTTCTTCAATCTCTATCATTTTTTCAGTAAATAACTTGAAACCCAGCCACAACAGTGTAGAGATATGAGTATGTTCCTTAAATTATTTTAGTCAAGTTTATTGTTAGAAAATGAAGCGATAAGATGGTGTTGTATCGGTTTCTGCAAGTTGGCTGTTTGGTGCTAGCTGATTTTTAGCCATCTGAAAGTTCTAATCAAGGTTCATAGTGTCAGTATCAGGCCCCGTATTGGTACCAACTTGTTATTGTGTTAGTGTGGGGCCGATTCAGTATACTGAGTGATAGTACATCCCCTGTGCCGCATACCACTACTAAATTGGTGTAGTATGGGGCACGGCATGCCCCATACCGATCGGTTCGGTCTGGTATGGCAAATCTTGGTTCTAATTCTGATTTTTACCCCCTAGTTCGGTAAGTCAAATTAGATCACTACTATTGTAGGTTCAATTCTTTAAGGTTGGATTTACACCACTGCCTCTCTCTCTCTCTCTCTAAAGCATGCCCCAAATAGACTAGAAAGTACTCCATGAATAATGAGAATCAGCAAAAAATAAATGGGAACCTCATTCTCTTCCTGCAGCCTCACTTTTTTTTTTTTTTTTGTGAACTGAATCTACCAAGAGACTTAAAAACAAAACAGCGTGCTTGTCCCTGAAACAGCTAGTCATAAGATGTTCATATGATGTAATTTAAGTGAAATTTAGGTTCTAGTTACCTATTTCATTTTTGAGTTTTATTTCCAATTGTTTTTCTCTCTTGGTTGGGTCTTAGGAGTCTTCTACTTAGGCTTTTAGGAAATAGGTTAGTTATTTCTTAATTTCCTACTATCTTTCTATCAAGTTTCGGTTATTGTACCAGGGAGTTCCGGACCTAGTACAAATAAGACTGTCATTTGAAGGTCCTACCTTGGGTCTAGGTTGGGTTAGAATTAGGTTTGTGACCTGGAAAAGTTAATGATCTTTTATGCAGGATTCTACAGAAATCTAGATTTGCTATCTTATAGGAAGTCTTAGTTATCTTTCACCAGAAAAGTGGATATATTTAATATAATAGAGTTTTTGGTTGCTTAAGACTCCAATTTTGAGTCAATAATGAAAGTTAGAGTCCTAGGTCCTCTATAGGTAAGTTGGGAATCCTTCTGTGATCAGAAAATATTGTTGTTGGTTTATTTGTATGTCTAAAAATATGGGTTTGTGGGGAGTGACGAATTATATATGATTTATGTATTTATCAAATAAAGTAAATCCTTTGTGGAGATTCTTACCACACAACACTAAAATTAATCCCTGTGAGAGGCGCTCAGTCCAATACCATTTTCTGGGCATTTCACTGGCCCTATTGCGACACTGGCTGAACTGAGCTTCTATCTACAAGAGTGAGAAAGTAGCTGCAATGGTACTAGTGGGTCTGATCCGTTATTATTTGTGCATCCTACATGTATGTGAATTTTCATAAGCCTTGAGGTCTTAAACTCTGTTGTTTGTGCATGTAGTATTAATTGATATCGTGAGAGCAAGGGTGACTATCGAATTGGGATTGAGTGTGCTTTGGTACATATGGTCTTGAAGAGTAAGCGCAACAGAATATCCATGAATGGTACTGTTGCTTGATCAAAGTTGCTGACGAGTAGATATCTGTCAAAAAGGGACTATAGTTCTTTTGTCTCTTAAGGGGGAAAGAAAATGATGTTGAATACTTGAATGTCAGTATGAATTTATTGTAATCATCTTAGCTCTAGCATTTCGAAGGTGGGACAGATAAAGAGATGATATCTTAGAAACTTTAAACATAATGAATGCATCGTTTTTTTGATGTGGTTTGTGATAGGCATATTGATACAATAATGAGTTTGAAAGTTGGGCAATAAAAAGGACTGCTTTTTTGCATGGATTAGTGTCTGCATCAAGAGAAAGCTGTGTAGAAAGGAAAGGTAGTTTGGATTAGCTAGCAAATGGGTAGAAAGAAAATGAAGAATTATGATAAAGAATGAAGTTGGTATGGATCAATTAAAATAAATCATAATTTACGACCATCGGAAAGCCAGAATTACATGGATTTGTTGGTTAAAGCAGTTTCATGATTAACGCCCCCAACACATTTCTCTTTATCTGGTGTTAATCTACACTACTTTATAGATTCAGCATAAATATTCCTCTGTGGGCACTAAACATCTTAGTAAGCTTCTTTAAGCAGAGGCGCTTGCATTATTTTGAAGGGTCAGGAATGAGAGCGGAACTAAGAGCTAAATGGAAGTCGAGACAAAATTTTCAGAATGCATATGTAACACCCCGGCCCAAATCAGCCCAAAAAGCCCAAAGCATTACAAAAAAAAAAAAAAAAGAATGAAGAAGACTCCCGCTGGGAGTCTTCTTCCACCCAAATCACCGGTGGAGAGGTTGAATCCGAGGCGGATTCGACCTCCCCTACACCCTATAAAACCCCCTCTCCTTCCCTCTAAGGTTGGTCACGACGAGCACCGGATTTTTCTTTTATTTTTTTCGAATTTTTCCGTTGAAGCCGCGGATGTCCTCATCGTGTTCATCTCAAATACTCGTCGGAGACCTCACCGGAGTCGGAGGTAAACCCGTCTTCTCCTTCCTCTCTTCTTTCCTCTCTTTTCCACGGCTTCGTGCACCCTCTCCGGCCGTCAGGATCGCCGAAAAATCCATGAACAAGATGATTCCCCTGTTTTCCGATCTCTTTTTGTTTCTCCCCGACCGAACCTTGCCGTCGGCCGTCCGCTGCTGGCCACTGCCGGCCGAACCCCATCGCCGGTCGCTGCCGAATCTCCGGCCAAGCCACCGGAGCCCGAGCCACCGAGGGGGGACCTCACGGTCTTCCCCTATTTCAGCCAAGGGAGGCCGTGGGAAAAGGAAAGAAGAAAGAAGAAGAAGAAGAAAAGAAAAGAAAAGAAAAAGGAAAAAGAAAATGAAAAAAAAATATATATATATATATAATAAAAAAAAATATATGTGAGAGAAAGTTTTTCTCATCTCTCTCTTAAGTCTTTCTCTCTCTAGAATTAGACTTTCTCTTTCTACTTTCTCTCTACATTTTCTCTCTCTAAATTTTCTTCCTATTTTCTCTCTCTAGACCTTTCTCTCTCATTATGGATTTTGTCTCTCTAAGATCATTTTCTCTCTCTAATTGCATCACAGACCCTAAGAGAAACTTGAGATGAAAATATGATGATCTGAGACTGCTCCAAAATTCGTGCAGTAGATTAGATCTTGATCCGATCCTTCTTCGAAATTGATAACATCGATCATGGTTCATCCATATTAAGTCATCCTGATATAATCTCTGATGATCTCAATCATGATTGTCACTTTTGAAGGATACGAAGATTCTCTCTCCACTTTCTCTCTCTACTTTCTCTCTCATGACTGACTTTCTCTCTCTAAAAAAGGTCTATGAATCCTGTATCAAGTCATGCCTTCATCTTTTAGAAGCTTATATTGACTCTAACAAGATGATCTGAAGTTGCTTTGATATCCGTGCTGTATGTCAACCTTATCTGATCGTATCAAAGATCTTTCAAATTTATTATTAAAGAACCCTATTGATTGATCTTGACTTTAATTCGATCTGTGCCTCACGATTTCTTGATTAAGTCACTTGAATCTGACTCTCAGATAAAAGATCCTAAATTGTCCTGGTATCTAGATGGTCCGACACATCCGGTCAACGGTCTTCTTTCCTTATGATTTAATCTTATTATATTTATGGAATAGAATTTGATAATGATTTGATATTTTAAATAGGATTAGCTGATTCTTCTTACGAAGTCTGAAGATCTAAGATGAAAGAGGTAAGTGGATCTTATGCTCCTTATTTATTTTTTTAAATGATCATGTTTTTATGAAAAGAATTGCTATTGATGAAATCATAATTTTTCATAAAATAAGGATCGGCATATGTGATATGAAAAAGCATGTTTGATTATGAGCATTAATTTCATGAATATGTCTTATGAAAATAGCATGATTATGAAGCAGGAATTTCATTGTTTTTCCATCTATGTATATGTATGCTTTAAGAAAAAGATATAATGATTTCAAAGGCTCTCAGATGGCTATGAATGAATCTCTTCAGGAAGGTCGACATCCGGAGCTAGCATCCACATGAAACATGGCCCTGCCAGCGGGTATAAAGTTGGCACATGAATTAAGAACTCTGTCGATTAAGAAACATGGCCCTGTCACGGGTATAATAATGACCTTAGCACGAATATCTGTGAGCAATGTTTTGAAACATGACATGAATACATGATGAAAATGATTTACGATTCATGATTATGAAATATACATGATTTATACATGCATGATGAATTTATAACCTGTTTTGTTATATGCTCTATGAAATGCTTTATTTTATATTACCTGCTATTTTCTAAATATTGCATATCATAAAAAAAAAAACTTATGGTTGATCCGATAAGGAAGCGCAAGTTCTACTTACTGGGCTAGTGTAGCTCATATTCTTTTTGTTTTCTTTTTGTTTGAACAGAGAAATAAGGTTAGGATCGGCAAAAGGAATCCAAGCTTAAAGATCGGCATAGCAAGCTGAAAAAATTTGACAACAGAAGTTTAATTTATTTTATAATCATGGATTTGTAGTTATTCATGAATGTTGAGATTCGGGTTAGTACTTACTTTTGGATTTAGATGCTCTGAACCCATATTGGTTCGATTATTTGATGAATAATAGAATTGAATCTTTTTTATTTGATAGATTTTTAGATGAATTGGCTTCGTGTTATCGTGGGTTCCATCCCTCGGTAGTATGGCCGTGTTATGTCTCAGATTTGGGGCATGACATTTTATGGTATCAGAGCTTAGGATATGATCATTGGGGATTATGATATAAGTGATTAGAATATTACAGAGTGATATCAGAGCTTAGATTATGATCATTGGAGATTACAATATAAATGATTTGGATGTGATAAAATAATATCAAAGCTTAGGTTTAAGATCACTAGAGATTATGAAGAGATATTAAAACTTTATGTAAGATCAGTAGGATGTGACAGAGTGGCATCTGAGCTTAGAGCTTAGGTTACGTTCATTTGGAGACAATGATATAAGTGATTAGGATATGACAGAATAGTACTAGAGCTCAAGTTTAAGGTCATTAGGGATTGTCATATAAATGATATCAAAACTTTGAGATTATAATCAATAGAGTATGATAGATAATATCAGAGTTTAAGATTATAATCATTAAGGATGTAATAGAATGATATTATAGTTTAGGTGATGATCATTAGAGAATATGATTTAAGTGGTATATAAGCTTAAGATTATAATTATTTGAAATTATGACTTTAGTGATATTTAAACTTAGGTTATGATCATGAGGAACATGATAAATATATAAAAAAAAAGAGAAGATTCAATATTTAGATTTCGAATCAATAGATATTAAGATGAAATTTATGTATAAGTGGCATCTGATATCTATAATAAAATTGATGAGTTATATCTTAGATTCAATTAGTAAGGTTGACCTAAGTATGAAAAGAGTTGACCTTGGAATAAGTGGGAGGTATTGATAAGTTATGTTGAGTATACTAGAGGATTTTGGAATGTAAAACTTATATGATTGAAGATCATGATAATTTTTTTTTTAATTTCGATGATAATTGTCTGAGCATTATGAATTTGGACTTATCAAAGAAAGTTAATTAGGGTATGGTCTAAGAAGAAATTACATCATATGAGAGAAATATTTTTTGAACACTGAACCCATAAGAGGTCATATATGAAACTCAATCTTAGATGAAAAAATATACTTGAATTTTATTATAAGAATATGAGATACACATCATGGTGAAATCTTTGGTTACTCAAAATATCATATTCTGAATAGGATTCCTTGATCCTTTAAGTCAAAAGCTTACTTTTCTAAGTGGATCAAAAGTATTTTGATATTGTTAAATTAAAAAAAAATTATTATTATTTTGTCAAGAGTATGATATACAGGTTATGATGAAATCTTTAATAATTCATATTACTATCTTTGGATTAGATTTTTTTTTAATTTTTTTTGTGATTGTTGAAGATGGTGAAGTATATTAATTATTCAAGTCAAGTTTGGATTTTTTTTTTTTAAAATTAAATTAAGACATCTTGCTAATGTTAAATTTTGAATGACTTATACAAGGGACAAGATTTTGTATAGATTTATTGATTAATATTAAGGGTTGTGATGAAGGGAGTTCTATAAGAAATAATCAAGTTGATTCTACTTAAGGATGCTGGCTTGAGTTCTTCTAGTTTGTCAAGTTAGAATTAATTCTTTTAAAAAGGAAGATTAATTTAGAAATCATCTAAATGATTGTAAGGTAAATCTAAGGTTAACTCCGATTGATTCTAGATATGTTGGATTCTTGAAGAATGATGAAACTTATACAATAATTTCAAACATAGAAAGTGGATCAAGATTTAATATGCTATACCCAAAGGTAGTAAAGATAAAGAAACTTAAAATTTTACCGTAAGTCTTATATGAAATTTGAAGGTTGGATTTATCCTGGATTGATCTAACATATAAGAATATTTTTATCTTTGATAGATTTATATAATTTGATAAATTAATATCAGAGTGCACAGCAAAGCATGGTGGATTAAATTGATTAGAAATATTAATCTTTTAAATCAAAAGATATTAGATGAAATACATTAGTTGCAAATAAGGAAGGATTTTATTGATAATGAAAGGATGCTACAGATTTTGATCTAATCCGATCATAGCCGGATAATCTTGTCAGTAGGTTGCTTCATTGTAGATAATGCCAAGAAATTCTAGATATCTCAAGTTTATTAACAGCTTGATAATTCTGATATTAGTTCAAACTTAGAATGTCTTGACATAGATCTCATATTTTTTTTTAAATTTAATATTGTTACTTGAACTGATATAGAAGATTGAGATTTTTCTTAAGATGAGAGTCTATATATAAAATTTGTTGGAAGATCAAGTGAAGAAAGAAATCGATGATTGTGAAGAGTGCCCGATGTTTGATCTTTATTTATTTTTCTATCAAGGGTAGTCTGAGATAATTATGAATTTGAGTGGAATGTATTAGACAAATAACGGTGGTATATTAATACAAGTCCAAAATATTATAGTTCTTCAAAAAGTTGAGAAATCAATAAGAGGAGATGAATTTGAAATTTCAAATAATTTTATTATAACAAGATCATGAGAAATAATAATATATAAGACATTATTGTAAGCTTGAGAATGACATGAAGAATGTATACTTTAGAATATATCTCAAACAACATAACTTAATTTCGAGGACGAAATTATTTGAAGGGGGGAGAATGTAACACCCCGGCCCAAATCAGCCCAAAAAGCCCAAAGCATTACAAAAAAAAAAAAAAAAAGAATGAAGAAGACTCCCGCTGGGAGTCTTCTTCCACCCAAATCACCGGTGGAGAGGTTGAATCCGAGGCAGATTCGACCTCCCCTACACCCTATAAAACCTCCTCTCCTTCCCTCTAAGGTTGGTCATGACGAGCACCGGATTTTTCTTTTATTTTTCTCGAATTTTTCTGTTGAAGCCGCGGATGTCCTCATCGTGTTCATCTCAAATACTCGCCGGAGACCTCACCGGAGTCGGAGGTAAACCCGTCTTCTCCTTCCTCTCTTCTTTCCTCTCTTTTCCACGGCTTCGTGCACCCTCTCCGGCCGTCAGGATCGTCGGAAAATCCATGAACAAGATGATTCCCCTGTTTTCCGATCTCTTTTTGTTTCTCCCCGGCCGAACCTTGCCGTCGGCCGTCCGCTGCTGGCCACTGCCGGCCGAACCCCATCGCCGGTCGCTGCCGAATCTCCGGCCAAGCCATCGGAGCCCGAGCCACCGAGGGGGGACCTCACGGTCTTCCCCTGTTTCAGCCAAGGGAGGCCGCGGGAAAAGGAAAGAAGAAGAAGAAGAAAAGAAAAGAAAAGAAAAAGGAAAAAGAAAAGAAAAGAAAAAGGAAAAAAGAAAAAGAAAAAAATATATATATATATAATAAAAAAAAATATATGTGAGAAAGTTTTTCTCATCTCTCTCTTAAGTGTTTCTCTCTCTAGAATTAGACTTTCTCTCTCTACTTTCTCTCTACATTTTCTCTCTCTAAATTTTCTTCCTATTTTCTCTCTCTAGACCTTTCTCTCTCATTATGGATTTTGTCTCTCTAAGGTCATTTTCTCTCTCTGATTGCATCACAGACCCTAGGAGAAACTTGAGATGAAAATATGATGATCTGAGACTGCTCCGAAATTCGTGCAGTAGATTAGATCTTGATCCGATCCTTCTTCGAAATTGATAACATCGATCATAGTTAATCTATATTAAGTCATCCTGATATAACCTCTGATGATCTCAATCATGATTGTCACTTTTGAAGGATACGAAGATTCTCTCTCCACTTTCTCTCTCTACTTTCTTTCTCATGACTGACTTTCTCTCTCTAAAAAGATCTATGAATCCTGTATCAAGTCATGCCTTCATCCTTTAGAAGCTTATATTGACTCTAACAAGATGATCTGAAGTTGCTTTGATATCCGTGCTGTATGTCAACCTCATCTGATCGTATCAAAGATCTTTCAAATTTATTATTAAAGAACCCTATTGATTGATCTTGACTTTAATTCGATCTGTGCCTCACGATTTCTTAATCAAGTCACTTGAATCTGACTCTCAGATAAAAGATCCTAAATTACCCTGGTATCTAGATGGTCCGACACATCTGATCAATGGTCCTCTTTTCCTTATGATTTAATCTTATTATATTTATGGAATAGAATTTGATAATGATTTGATATTTTAAATAGGATTAGCTGATTCTTCTTACGAAGTCTGAAGATCTAAGATGAAAGAGGTAAGTGGATCTTATGCTCATTATTTATTTTTTTAAATGATCATGTTTTTATGAAAAGAATTGCTATTGATGAAATCATAATTTTCATAAAATAAAGATCGGCATATGTGATATGAAAAAGCATGTTTGATTATGAGCATTAATTTCATAAATATGTCTTATAAAAATAGCATGATTATGAAGCAGGAATTTCATTGTTTTTCCATCTATGTATATGTATGCTTTAAGAAAAAGATATAATGATTTCAAAGGCTCTCAGATGGCTATGAATGAATCCCTTCGGGAAGGTCGACATCTGGAGCTAGCATCCACACGAAACATGGCCCTGCCAGCGGGTATAAAGTTGGCACATGAATTAAGAACTCTGTCGATTAAGAAACATGACCCTGTCACGGGTATAATAGTGACCTTAGCACGAATATCTGTGAGCAATGTTTTGAAACATGACATGAATACATGATGAAAATGATTTACAATTCATGATTGTGAAATATACATGATTTATACATGCATGATGAATTTATAACCTGTTTTGTTATATGCTCTATGAAATGCTTTATTTTATATTACCTGCTATTTTCTAAATATTGCATATCATAAAAAAAAAAAAAAACTTATGGTTGATCCGATAAGGAAGCGTAAGTTCTACTTACTGGGCTAGTGTAGCTCATATTCTTTTTGTTTTCTTTTGTTTGAACAGAGAAATAAGGTTAGGATCGGCAAAAGGAATCCAAGCTTGAAGATCGGCATCGCAAGCTGAAAAAATTTGGCAACAGAAGTTTAATTTATTTTATAATCATGGATTTGTAGTTATTCATGAATGTTGAGATTCGGGTTAGTACTTACTTTTGGATTTAGATGCTCTGAACCCATATTGATTCGATTATTTGATGAATAATAGAATTGAATCTTTTTTATTTGACGGATTTTTAGATGAATTGGCTTCGTGTTATCGTGAGTTCCATCCCTCGGTAGCATGGTCGTGTTATGTCCCGGATTTGGGGCGTGACAGCATAAGTTTGACCAAGTATTTTAACCTCAATAGGATGTGGAGATGCTAATCGAAAGGCAAACTATGAGGACCAGCTTCCACCCCTCAACAGAATCATAGGCTTGACAAAAAAACAATATGTAATAATTGAAAAAATGATGTAGGAAAAAAAAACATCTCTACAAAAATGCTTAAAATGTGTTGTTTGTCATGGTTTTCATGTAGTTGTGATCTCACAAATAAAGGTTCTCTTCAGTGGCTGGAGAATAATATGCACATACATGTCAAGTGGTTAGTGGATGAGTTGACATGTGCACACAAGCTAAACAATTGTCATACTGAGAATAATATGCAAGAGAAAAATATGAAAAACAATAATGATGAATAAAATTGTAATGGCTTTTCCTCTCAAAGAAAAGAAATTGTATTTAATTTTGCTCAAGTATTAATTCTTTTGTTGATCATCCATAAATATGCTTCAGTAATTAGTTGTCAAAAGTTTCAACCAGTGCTTTGCTGTGAATAAACTGCCTTGTTCAAGTTTTAGTTTCTTTTCATTGATATTTTTAGAACTTTTGTCCAGTATCGGCACAAAGTGGGTGAGAAGGAATGGATTGCGTGAAAACATATTGAGACAAAATCCCTTATTCCCCGATTAGTTTATCTATCAATCTGGTCCTCTTCTTCTTCTCTGAAGGAAAATCTTGAGACTAATGGTTCTACAACGGTCATCGTTGAAATGAAGTGTCTGCTGGAGAGATATGCAAGTAACATTGGTCTTCCTTTTGATGATGCAATTGATGTGATTCTTGGGATAGCGAAGGGGCAAAAGCCCTTCAAGGTATTTACCCATTTGGATTACTTTTGTCTTACATTGCTCTATACCTTTGGTATTTTAAAATTTTAGAAAATAGAAGGATATTGCCTAATATGTCATAAATGGGTCAGGATGTTCATTATTCACAGCAGTACCTCTACTGTGCTTTATAATCTGCTAGATTTAGTAACACTTGTTGCATCATGGCTAGTTGTTGGATGGATAAGGTCCATGAAAGGTTGAGGGCATGAAATTTTAATGTTTTTGCTTTTAATCATGAATGGATGGTCAGAGGCATGCGCAGATGGTTGGGTTCATAGTTTTTCATAAATGTGCATGAACGAACAAACACACACACACACACACCCACCCATCCACCCCAAAAGGAAACCATAGGTATCTGTATGTAGTTTCGAAATTGATCAAGATGGTAATTGATATAATGTCTTTTTTTATAATAAATTGCACCAAAGAATTTATAAACATTACGAAGTTCAGCTATTTATATGAAAAAGCAACCTTTATATTTCTTAAAAGTTTAATAATAAAAGGTAGGGAACTAGTTATATATGTATGTATGTATGGATGTATGTATGTATGTATATATGTACATGTGTGCGTATATATCCAAAAGAAACTTGTAGATATATATATATATATGTAATTTTGAAGATGTTAGTTGAAAATGTCTAATGTTATTGCACCAAAGTATTGGTAAACATCACAATGTTCCGCTATTTATATGAAAAACCAACCTTTATATTTCTTAAAATTTAAATAATAGAAGGCACTAGTTGCGTGCGTGCGTGCGTGTGCGTGGTGTGTGTGTATCCAAAAGGAAACTATAGGTATCTGTATTTAATTTCAAAGTTTATCAAGATGTTTATAGCAAACATCTTAATTTATTATAAATTGCACCAAAGTATTTATAAACATTACAAAGTTCAGCTATTTATATGAAAACCAACTTTTGTATTCTTAAAAGTTAAAAAATAAAATAAGGGACTGGTTCAGGATCTAGATTTGATGAGGATTTTGGAAACAAACTTTTTGGGCATTCACGGCCTGGCTATCATGACTAGCCACACAAAGCACTTGGGTTATATGTCAGTATGAAGATGCACTTCCGTCAGGAGCTTGTTTCCCGTTTTAATTATAGGAAAAATATGTTCTATTTGCTCTAATTAGGTCGGGAATCATGAGTAAAGCCGTTTCTGTTCCATCTTACAGAAGCAGCCTTACTCGTTCAAGGATCTTAATGTAATATTTTCCTAGCCATGAACATCGTAGTTCTTTCTTTTTTCCCTTGTTTTTTTTTTTTATAAATTTTACTGTTGTTTGTTTTTTGCACGGGAGGCTGGTGGGGTGTAACATTAGTGTTGGACTAGATATCTTTTTGATGGCATGCTTTATCATTTCTTTATGAGTTTTATCAGTGGAGTGCTGTAGTTTGGTTCTGGTGAATTGTTAAATCAACTTGCAATTATGACAGGATTTTGGTTCAGACATTGTCAGCTGGATAAATTTCGCCATTTTTGTCAATGCATGGAATTTGTGCTCCCGTCACCCTGGGCTTGTTAATGAAGATGGATGCAGTCTAGGATCATGGCACGTTGTAAAAATATTGGTCAAGAGTTGCATCACTGAGCTGTTGATGCAGGCACAACTGATGCTGACAAGTCCTGGAAGCATTGTTCCAGTTCTGGTGCAATTGGTAACAGAATCTTTTGCTTGGCACATTCTAATAATCCAGTCGTGTATAAAAGCAACGGTTCCATCTGGAAAGAAGAAAAAGAAAGGTGGTGCGGTGGATCAAATGAACTCACCCCACTTGCAGGCAATATATGATTCAATTCAGTGTTTAAGCAATGCAATACAAGGGATCCAAAAATGGGTAGATGATCAAATCAATAAGCCCGAAGATCGAAATTTGGATATTCTATTGTCTCATGTGCAATTGAGGGACTGTGAGGAGGGGCCCGGCTGTGTGCTCCAGATTTTAGAAGAGAGTGCATCTGCAGACAACTCTGAACTTGGTGATAGGATATCCAGAGCTCTACAGTCATGGAATTCTGCCAATGCAGTGAGAAAAATAGGAGAGGCACAAAATAAATTGCTATCATGTTTCCATCACATATGTGGTTCGAAGTTGAAGCTGTTGGAGTCGTTGAAGCAGTCAGTGTAGGGAAGAGAATTATGGCAGGACCATCAGGTGGCGCACCATCAGGGTTTTCTGCATGCATTCGGTTCTGTTCTGGTGTTTGGTAGGAGAGGTTCCCGCTGAATGGCTATCGGTATCGACCTCCATGCTTTGCACCTTCGCAGTGAGAATTTTGATTTCATTTTTTTTTTTTTTTTTTTTCAATACTTTTTCCTGCTGGGGGTATACCTCCCCGTTGTGACGACAGAGGTGGGTACAATGAATAAATCGTAAATTTCAGGTTTCAATATAAGAACTCGCCTCTGGTGATAACATCCATCTATGCGTGCGTATCTGTTGTCAAACCTGGGCTCACTTTTTTGAGTCTAGCTTTGTGGAACAGCTAAAAATTAGTTGCATTTCTTCAACCTTCGCCTCACCAGAAAGGTACTTATCGAGGTGCCAGTGATTAGGTTTGAATCTTTTACTACTAGAATATTATATGAGAATATTCAACTCTGAATTGTTCAGATCGTTTCGTTAATTGTCACTGTAATTGGGCTGGTGACCTTGTCGAATGCACCAAGTCAATGAGGTGACGATAGCTGTCGCAATCTTATATTTCAAACCAGATTAACGTGTGGACTGCTGACCCCTGGCATCTGCTCCTGCAACGGGTGACGCAATTTTGGTCTCGGTGGATCATATCGCGATGCCACATTCTTCAAGTTGATTTAGAGTCGTAGTGGAGTGGATATTCGTTCACATTCAGGTTTCTTGCCAGATGGCGGATTCGATGAGTCCACCTGATATCTTTCATTCAACATTAGAAAATGCCAGAGAAGAGAGGGATATGGATATGGGAGTTCAGAGGCTTCGGACGGTCTTGGAACTCGTTTTGTTTTCAAACTGGCAATGAACAAGTCAAATAAAACTAATATGTGCTCTGGAACAGATGCATCCCGTCTGCTAACAACCCCAACCATGCCTCAGCCGATATGCCATCTTTTAGGAACCTAACTACATGAAAGATGGGTCTTCTTTTGTTTTCAATCATAAAACATTCTGACTGGTGGACTTGTCCAAGTAGTCGAAAGAGCAAGCCAGTGCTTGTCCCTTTTCAAGGAATGTAGGGTCTGGATTTTGAGAGGTTCACGTATGGATAACCGACCAACCCCAAAATCTTAAATTGATAGGGAATGGATCGATGATGTACGTCAAGCTTAACAACCTTTCTTCGTGTCGAGTAATTAGCATCGAAGGGATTCAAACCCGGGGATACTATATTGAATAACCAAATAACCCAGAAACTTAGACTAATCAAGAATGGGTCAACAATGTATGCCGGACTCGACGGACATATTTTTTTTTTAGAAAAAAAAAAACCTTATATCATATGAAAACAAATCTAGTCTAATATTAATAAAAGATAAAAGACGGCAGTTATGTGTTTTCTAAGAAGTGCCCTAATTTGGTAATAGATTTGTGGAAACCTTCAACCGCCCCAGTAAATAGTTTAGTGTGTGCAACAACTCCCACAAAGTTGAATTCGGGGAGTGCCTAGCAGGTTGACTACCAACTTAAAAAATAGATGGTAGTCTCCCCAATCAAAACCTAATATTCCAACCTCAAACAACCCCACTCACTTTTTTTGCCTCTCTCTCTATATATATAACAGAACCCCCTCCCTTCTATTGCATCACCACCTTGGATCTTCCAAACAACAAACGTAGAGGACGTACTCACGAAATGGAGGCTCATATGCATGCTGCCAAATCATGCTGGTTCTTTTGCATTCTGCTGTGTCTCTGTTTTGTATTCAATTATACGAATGCCAAAGTTCACTATTATGATTTTGTCGTATGTCTTCTCTCTTACCAGTCTTATTTTGTGATCTTATCTTCTTGTTGATGGACTCATGCTCTCCTTTGAATTGGATTTCAACAGATCCAAGACACGCCAGTGAAGAGGCTGTGCAAGACCCACAAAATCATTACGGTGAATGGCCAGTACCCAGGACCAACCCTGGAGGTTAGAAATGGTGACACGCTCGTGATTAACGCCGTGAACCGAGCCAAATACAACATCACGCTACACTGGTAAGTACTAATTTCACATGGACATGCAAACATTCGTACGGATACAACATGCAGATACCATGTCACGTTAACCATGTATACCATGCACGCACGCATGCATGCATGCATGCACATATCATGAAATAAAGCTGATCTACTTGTAGTCGGGACAGAAGAAATCCTTCGAGAGTGCGCGAAAGCAATAGCACAAACAAGATTATGAAGAGCTATTCTTCATGTTCTTGATGTTTCTCTTGTTTTGGTTTTTTGCATTTTTTTCAGGCATGGAGTCCATCAGAACAGGACAGGATGGGCTGACGGGCCGGAGTATTTGACTCAGTGTCCAATAATGCCCGGGGGAAGCTACACATACCGGTTCACAATCGAGAACCAAGAAGGGACACTGTGGTGGCATGCTCACAGCTCCTGGCTCAGGGCCACCGTGCATGGAGCGCTAATCATCCATCCCAAAGAGGGTTCCAACTATCCGTTTCCTAAGCCCAACAAAGAAATCCCAGTTATACTTGGTACCGACCATCTCTCCTTCTCAACACACGAACACACACCGCAGGAAGAGTGAGAAGGCAAAAGTCAAGGTGCTATGGACAGAAGGGTTCCTCCAAGATGGGTGGCAACGCTCAATCTGTTTAACTTGATTCAATCTATTGTAGATGGGATAGAGTTACTTATTCACTTATAAATTTTTGAACTGTTTAATAAAAAGATCAGGTCTAGGTTGATTCATCTTTGATCTAACTTACATCCGTCCCGATCTTGTTGCCATCCGTAAAAGCTAGTTAATTTAGTCCTCTACTCTAATTCAGATGGTGCCTATAGGAGCTGGCTTATTCTGAAGACTTGCTTCCCGATAGGATCAAGAGAATCGTATCGAAGAAGGAAAAATAAAATAAAATAAAATAAAAAGGGGAGAGAAAGGGTCAGACTAAGAAATGATACGTATAATATGATGGTTTTTGACCTTGGTGTTTCCAAAATGTTAAAATAGATACTCAGGGTTTTCTTTTTCTTATATAAATCCCTAACAATATTTCATTCATGAGCAACTGTTTCACCCTACAATAGTTAATTAGTCATATAGATCATGCAATACATAATAACTAAAATACTTGGAGGTTTGTATGCATGAAAATAAAGAGCTTAATTTATCAGGAGCAAGCAGAGCTGCAGTGGAAATGGAATTTGTATTTCACCCAAGGGAGGTGTTTCTTCGAGTGTTCCACATGAGTTATTAATCCATCTCTATCTAAGAATTGATTTATATTTCACCAACTGTTGTTCCAAAGAAAAAAAGAAGAAACTCAATTTTGCTGCACTAGTGATGATGAAACAAATAATAAAACTAATAATATCATGATGAACAGGAGAATGGTGGAATAGGAATCCGATTGATGTTTTGAGACAAGCACTGAAGACTGGAGCTGCTCCAAATATTTCTGATGCTTTCCTAATCAACGGCCAGCCCGGCGATCTTTATAACTGCTCAGCAAAGGTATGCTAACATTTTCTTTCATATTTAACCACTCATCACGAGCAATATAGTATGAAACTATTATGGAGAAATGGTTCTAGCTTCTTATCAACCTCAGTTCCATTGAAAAGACTTTGAGAACACTAGACTAAAATTTTGATCGCAAATGTTCGAATTCAGACACGACGGTCATTCCAGTAGCCTCCGGCGAAACCAACCTCCTCCGGATCGTCAATGCCGCCCTCAACAACGAGCTCTTCTTCTCCATCGCTGGCCACAAGATGACCGTGGTCGCCGCCGACGCTGCCTACACCAAGCCATTCACCACCTCGGTGCTCAAAATGGGCCCTGGCGAGACCACAGACGTCCTCGTCACCACCGACCAGCCTCCTGGCCGCTACTACATGGCCGCTCGGGCCTTCGCCACCGCGCAAGGCGTCCCTTTCGACAACACCACCACCACCGCCATCCTCGAATACAACAGTAACTGCCCCACGACCGAGATCCAACCAAAGACCCCTCCAAAATTCCCTGTCCTTCCGGCCTTCAACGACACCGCCACGGCCGCCGCCTACGACGCCGGCATCAGAAGCCCACATCCTGTAAATCTTCCCGGCCCGGTCGACGAGCACCTCTTCTTCACCGTGGGCCTGGGCCTATTCAACTGCCCACGTGGGAAGCAATGCGGGGGGCCCAATAACACCCGGTTTGGCGCCAGCATGAACAACGTCTCCTTCACCTTCCCGCGCTATTCCATACTTGAGGCCTACTACCAACACAAGAATGGAGTGTTCACTACGGACTTTCCAGCATTCCCACCCGTCCAATTCGATTACACAGCTAAAAATATTAGCCGTGCCCTCCAGCAACCGGCTCGAGGGACCAAGTTATATCCACTCAAGTATGGATCAGTGGTGCAGCTGGTGATGCAGGGCACCAACATCTTCGCCGGCGAGGAGCATCCCATGCATATCCATGGTTATCAATTCTACATTCTGGCACAAGGTTTCGGAAACTTCGATCCCCGGACCGACACCGCTAAGTTCAACCTGGTGGATCCGCCGCTGAAGAACACGGTCGGCGTGCCGGTGAACGGATGGGCCGTCATCCGGTTCGTCGCCAACAATCCGGGGGTGTGGCTGGTGCACTGCCATCTGGATGTCCATTTGACTTGGGGCTTGGCAATGGCATTCCTGGTGGAGAATGGAGTTGGAGAGCTCCAGTCTCTGGAGCCCCCTCCAGCTGACCTCCCCAAGTGCTGAGAGAACTTTAAGAAAGCCTCTACCGTAGAGGACTACTTGTTCTTGTGTTGTGTTACCTTTTCTTTGTTGTTCTTCTGGTTTGGATGTTGTATTTTAGATACCTTATGAGAAGGAACAATTGAATTCCTGAATTTGATTCACAATTGCCAATTGCCACGACTCTGTGCATCTGATTCAGTTTTAAGCAGTCAGGTTCAAAATTCCTCCAGTATATAAGTCAGCAGGGTAGTATTTCCAACACCCCAAAAATCTGGAGTTGTTTCACATTTTTGGATGCAAAAGTTGAGAAGGAAAAATAAGAACCATCAGGATCAAACTTGACTACATTAATTTGAAGCAATCCAGATATATTGAACACCATCTAAGTTACCTGTTTAAATTGTCAGAAGTCATAATTGATAAATTTTTTTGTGGTAATGGAACGACTGTAAGCTTACAGGAATTTTTTGTGGTAAATTCCTGAGAACTTACAGTCGTTTACCATTAAGAACAGGAAAAACAGAAAAACAAGATATAAAAAGCCTAAAAATCTGAAATTTCTTTTGAAATCTAAACAGCAATATCCAAAATAGGTCATTCATGTTCTCCTAATCAAAACAGAACCTAACCAGAGGATCCAAAAATTTAGTCGATTTTTTACCGCATTGGGGCTAGGAAAGACGGAATCTATAAGAGTTATATAGAATATCTAACAAAAATATTATCCACAAATCCTTAATGGATCGTCTAGGATTTTTTTCTACTCAACTTCTTAAAGCAAAACTTTAATCATTAAGGAATTTTGAACTTGCAAGATCCATGTAGAGATTGGAAACGGTTTCATCATGGGATGCATATTTGAAGCCTCAGATCTCTAAATCAACATTTATATATCTTGTTGGTTCTAGGTTATAAGTTTCATATATAATTGGCAAAATTGCAATACTTATAAGGAATATATCATTAAAAAATTTATTTAGTAGTTCCTTGAATTATGCTTTAATTATTTAAGAATCTTGTAATTAATTACTTATGAATCTTGTGAGTTGATCTAGTTTAATAAGCAGTAAAATGATCAAATACTTATTGTTAATCCCATCATATGATGATGCCTTTTTAAGCCATGATGTATAAAATAAAATTGGTCACTAAGCTGTCACAAGGACTATTGCAATCGGTGTAACCATGATTTAATATCATGAACTCAAAAGGAGGCGCAAATGTTTTCCGTTTGATCAATCAGTGCAACCATTTATGCACTCCAGCTTCTCATGCTGATGCTTGGCTCTCCTTATACTTCATGTCTTAACGAGTAGGTTGATTATTGTGTGATTTATAGTCTGCTGGCCTGCATCTCATGGTGACTGTCATAGGCATTAATACAACCATTTGGCATTAGGTTGTTCCATCATCTTAAACCTTAAAAATATCAAAAAATAATAAATAATCGAATAGGCTATGCCGCTATGACAACCAGAGGGAAGGATAGAATGAAGACTTTCTCCTCACTTCTAATTAAGTAATAGAGTATTAATATAATAATAGTGTTGTACTAAGCATTTCAACGAGTGAAGTGATGATCAAGAGATCTATCATTGGCAAATGGCAACTCAAAAGTAAAGATATCGATGCAATTAATTTTAAAATCTCAAAGATGGCTATAAAAGTGAGAGAATATGAGGACTCTAGGATCTCCTCTCTTTTGACAACTTGAAAATAACATTTATCCAACACTTGTTAAGTATAGCACCTTCCATGGGATCTTATTTGAACCCTAAAGGATGGAGACCCCATATTTGTCGTCGCGTTATTCGGTTATATGCTTGGGAATAAAAGTTCAACCTATTTTTTTCTCATCATCGCCGCCGTGGATTAGAACTAAATTTCTTATTAAGGATTTCTTATGTGCCATGAAATAAAATCATGTTCTAGCTTCCACAATCTATCTCTCTAGCCCTAGGTGACTGCTATCTGGTTGCTTCCACTTCCAGGCATTTCATTGAGAAAGTTTTCCCTCTTTTCTCCTCGTGACTCTTCCATCCCACCTGTGTTCGTCTTATCCTTCGGTCCCTGGTCTCCTCCCATCCTCTTTTCTCCTCCTGCTACCTCTTCTGCCTCTCCTTCCATCTTGATGTGTTGTTCCTTCCCTCGATGCCCTCGTCACTTCCTCTCTCTCTCTTTTTTTTTTTTTTTTGGTTAAGAAATTTATTCAGAAGTGTAAACAGTATATAGAATATCTGAACATAGCCCCAGTACAACCATCAGCATTAGTACAAATGGGCTATGTTGAAGAAGTAAAAACAGAACAACAGGAACAGTAATTGTAACTAATACATCATGTCCAAAAGGTGTAGATTTTGTTAGCAGAGAAACTTTACACTGAGTATCCCAACCAAGAGAACAAACCGCCTGGAGTATAAGTATTACGCAAACCCCAAAAATTACTGCAGGGATCAATGAGCTGCATCCAAGAAAGTTGAGAATTATCAGTAGGATTACAAACATTACTGTGAAGAGTAAAAAGCCTTTGCCCGGAGTATATTGGTAGAGTGCCAAAACAGGTAAGCTGAACAAAAACCATCAGAATTGTTGAAGGATGACAGAAGCATATATTGACTTCCCAGTTTACTTAAAATCATTGACATCATCAGTAAAAGCAGCACAAGACCAACCAACCGAAGAAGTCCTAGTCCAGTATATATTTCTCTTTGATGCCTTCACCTATATCTTGTGTTAATGTGGTTTGAATTTTGGATATCTTTTATGGGCTCGAACTATGATCCAATCTGAAAAGCCGGCGTTGCGACTTGAATTAAATATTTTGAGAGATCTGTGATGGTAGCGGAGAGTTCTTGAGTGAGATTTGGAAAATCAAATTGCGGTTAGGGTTTAGAGAATTCTTGAATGATTGTGTCTCTTTTTTCATCATGATGAAATTTTTCTCTCGTGTCTTGTCTGTGGACGTAGATTTTTCAACCGAATCACGTAAATCCTGTGTTTGTTTTTTCTTCTCTTCTTTATTTTGTGTGGTTGTACGAATTTGTGTGTCCTATATTTATGTTTGCTATAACATCTTGGTTGGATGGGGAGTGTGAGAAACATCCACAAGATGATTTCAATATGGTCCTAGTGGAAGAGCTTCGACCCCTCCCTCTGCAGTCAAAATAAAAAAAAAAAAAAAAGAAGAAAAAAGCATAGACAGCAATAGCTGCGAAACGAGATTTGTCTGTCAAAAATTTGGAAAAAAAAAAAAAAGAAATCAAAAAATAGAAATAATTTTTTAATTTTAAATTTTTAAAAAGAAAAGTGTTGATGCCTAGCAGTCTTTATTTATTTTTTCTCCTGACTGCATTGATCTATATTCATCGAAGGGTTTGGCCTCCCATCAAAATACATTATGTGCCAAAGCTATAAAGTATGAAACATTTATGTATGTGGGTGGTTTTCTCGATACTTGTCGCCTTTAGACGCCGAAAACCGACGAGCCGAAGACTGGAGAAGCCTTGGTTTCACGGAAAGTAGAAACCACTAACTAAGGAAATGATCAACACGCCCATGCCCTAGGGTCTCTCTCTGCGACGATAAATTGTTTTCCTCTTGCCGTTGTGGACGCCGCCGCGGCCTCCAGGTGCTCGTCGCCTGCGACGGGGCGGCCCTCTGTGGACGGCGGCCCTTATCGCCGCCGTCGCGGAGCTCTTCTAGATTCAAAAGGCTGGTGGATCCAAGGCTCTCTTGCCGAAGAATGGGTGACCTGCTATCCCTCCGCCACTATCGCCGCCTTCGTTGGCCCTGCTATCCCTCCGCCACTATCGCCACCTTCGTTGGCTCTTCAAGCATTGGCGCTCTCATAAGCGTCCAATACGCTAGGCCGCCATTCCATCCAGCTCCATTGCTATCGTCTTGTGGCTTTTCGTCCTGTCGGTTCCATCCGCCGCCATCGCCGTCTTCGTTTCTCTTCCGCCCTCGGTGCGTCGATAGACTCTGCGTTGGAACGTGTCGGCTGGTTCTTCCGGCTTCGGGGCGTGAATGAGCATCCGAGACGCCCATGGTCGTGGCGGTTGGCGGTTCCCCGCTCCGGTGCTATCGCCGGCGCTATTTTTGGTGGCTCTTCGGACGCCATTAAATCTCAAAACGCCCGATGGCTGCACCATGGCCTTGTTTATCCTCTTTTAAATCTTCGGTTGCCTTGGTGGTCTTCCAAGATCACATGGCCGCATCTACCGGCTGCTGTTCCCTCTGCTGCTGTCTTCTCAAAGCTCTACTGGCCGCAACGACCTGATGAGCTTCCAAGTCCCCATGGCTGCATCGACCGGTTTGTTTCCTTTGCTGCCGTTGCTGTCTTTGTGAAGCTCTTCTGGCCTTAGTGCCCTGATGAGCTTTCAAGATCCCATGGCCCTGCTTTAGGTGGTGGCCATTCCCCAAGCCGAGATCGTAGACTTGCTCTTCTGGCCCAGTGCCCTTTTCCTGCGTGGTGCCTCGATGATGAGATTTAAAGGCTGCGTCTCTGCCTTGATGATGAGATTTAAAGGCTGCGTCTCTGCCTTATGGCCTAATCTATCTGGTTGTTTCCTCCGTTGAGCCCATCTCCAGTCCTAACTCTAGAAGACAAGCTCAGTCCTCCCGAGCCTCCTCCACCTGGCTCCCTCGTTCTCAGCGACGGCTCAGTCTCGTTAGGCTCCCTCACATGGAGAGCCTGAGGCTGGGGGGCTCAGATTGTCTGGTAGAGAAGAGCTCTATTTGAAATTCGGAGAAGGGGAGCCCCATCCTTGGCTGAATTCTTAGGGTTTGAGTGCTTATCAGTTTGATTAGATACACGAGTTATATCAATTTCATCTGTTTCAGGAGCTGCTTGTGTCTGATTTTTATTTTAATTTCACTTCTATTCTAGATGGACTGCAGTTTCCTTCTCATTTTTTTTTATGCACAGATAAATTTTCTTGCTATACCATCAATAGATCTTTTGTCCTTGTAATCGTTGATATCTCTACTGCTATGGTGTCTTTATTGTTGAATTTCATTATGCAGCTTTAATATACGACTCTTTAGCTTATATTTAGTGCCTTACAAGCTATGTTGTATTGTCGATAAAAGATTATCATCTTCTCTTTTTGTCTTAGCATTTGTAGGGGTTCGTAGGGTTTTTTTCTTTCCGTTCATTTGTAGCTGATGATTATATACAAGCTGCATGGTTTCGCTAGGGCGGCTCAGTCTTTTAAACTTTGATGCATATTCTAGGCCTTACAGGTTACATGCCTATCTTTTTTCTTTTGTAACGTTGTTGGTCGAAATTTGGCATCGGGGGTTATTAACAACTGGCTGTCAGATTCAGCTCAGTCCTTTTGTAGGGCCTTCTTGATGCAGAGTTCTGGCATCATTGTTTTGATGTTAAGAGATTTGAATAACAAATATAATGATGGTTGTTCCTATATAACATACAAATATAACGTAATGGGGGAATATGATCATGCCCTTGTGTTTTTTGCAGTCGTGCAATGCTACCATGCAGTTGCCCCTACTATGTGTTCATGCTTTCATATGACATTTATGTTTTACATGGAACTTCAAAGCTAATTTTAGTAAATATGTATAGACATATCAAGTATGAAGTTGATTATAGAGTTGCTTGATGGATAAATTGGACTGCTTTTTTGGTCTGGGTTCTTGAAAGTTTCTTTTATTGGAAGCTTGCAATTTAGGATATGCAATTATTTTTCTGGAGAGTATTTCTGAAATGCTAATATGTAGTTAATTATCTCATTACCATAATCAGTAGAGATCATCTTCCATGTGCTATTGTCTCTTAGGAAACTCATTGGGGTTGCATTCCTTTTGCTTCTATAGTGGGAACGAAATGGAAGGCTACATGGAAACCTTTGGAAGCTGTCTAATAAAAAAGAGCGGCCTAGTGCATGAGGCTTCCACCGTTGTGGGGTCTACGGATGCTCAAATGTGTGCAGCCTTACCCTCATGTGTGAGAGGCTGTTTTCGTGTTTCGAATCCGTGACTTCTAGGCCACAATGGAGCAATATATTGTCCCAAGGCTTACCCTCTGAAAACTGTCCATTGACAGATTAAAAAAAGAGAGGAAATTCAGGGTAAATTTTCTTCAAGTTGTTCATACTATTGTTATTTTGGAAGCATTTTCTTCTCTATCCATGTTCTTTTTGATCATTTGCAGTTGTGAATTTGTATCACTATTGTAACTGTGGTGTGCCTTATCTCAAGTCACTCACACGTTACATTTTTTGTGGGGGTTTTGTTTGAGGCTTCAGGGAAAAATCGTTGGATTGAATTAGTTCTTTTCCAGTTAGGCCATCATTTTGACTACACATAGAACTCTTTTCAACTACTACAAAATTCATGTTGATGTCTCCATGCAACTTTCTTTTTGTAATCTGTAGAATGAGATCCATGACACAATACTTGTGCTTTGTAAAGCTTGTCACGGTCATTGTGAAAATTTAGGAGAAAAATCCAATATTAAAAGGGATTAGGGCCGCCACATGCGGAGATCTTCTGGCTTCAAGATGCTGATGGATCCAAGACCCTTTGCTGAAGAATGGGTCCACCGCTATCCCTCCGTTGTATCGCTGCCTTCATTGGTTCTTCCAGCATTGGCGCTCTGATGACCATCCAATACAGTAGGCCACCATTCCATCCACCTCCATTGCTGTCATCTTTTGGCTGTTCATCATGTCAGTTCCATCCGCTGCCATCACCGTCTTCGTTGCTCTGCCACCCTCGGTGCATTGATGAGCATCCGAAGGACTCTATGTTGGAACGTGTTGGTTGGTTCTTCCGGCTTTGGGTCTTGAATGAGCATCTGAGACACCCATCTTCGTGGCGGTTGGCGGTTCTCCCCTCCGGTGCTATCGCCGGTGCTGTTTTTGGTGGCTTTTCGGATGCTATTGCCTTTTTAAGCCTCGTAGCCTGATAAATCTTAAAACACCCTATGGCTGCATCGCCATGGCCGTGTTTATCCTCTTTTAAATCTTCGCGGCCGATAATTTCCAAAAGACCCATTGGCCACATCTGCTCAGCACCCTGGTGGTCTTCCAAGATCGCACGGCCTCATCTGCTGGCTGCCGTTCCCTCTGCTGCCGTTGCTGTCTTCTCGAAGCTCTATTGGCCGCAATGACCTGATGAGCTTCCAAGACCCCATGGCTGCATTGACGGGTTGTTTCCCTCTGCTGCCATTGCTATCTTTGTGAAGCTCTTCTGGCCATGGTACCTTGATGAGCTTTCGAGATCCCATGGCCGTGCTTTAGGTGGTGGCCGTTCCCCAAGCCAAGATCGCAGACTTGCTCTTCTGGCCCAGTGCACTGAGGATGAGCGTCCCCAATCCCAAGCTCTTCCTGCACAGTGCCTTGATGATGAGATTCAAAGGCTGCGTCTTCTGCCTTATGGCATATCTATCTGGCTGTTTCCTCCGTCGAGCCCATCTCCAGCCCTAATGCTATAAGACAAGCTCAGTCCTCCCGAGCCTCCTCCACCTGGCTCCCTCATTCTCAATGAAGGCTCAGTCTTGTTAGGCTCCCTCATGGAGAGCCTGAGGCCGGGGGGCTCAGATTGTCTTGTAGGGAAGAGCTCTATTTGAAGTTTGGAGAAGGTGAGCCCTCATCCTTGGTTGAATTCTTAGGGTTTGAGTGCTTATCACTTTGATTAGATACAGGAGTTATATCAATGTTATCTGTTTCAGGAGCTGCTTGTGTCTGATTTTTATTTTAATTTCACTTCTTTTCTAGATGTACTGCAGCTTCCTTTTCATTTTTTTATGCATGGAAAAATTTTCTTGCTATACCATCATAGATCTTTTGTTCTTGTAATCATTGATATTTCTACTGCTATGGTGTCTTTATTGTTGAATTTCATTATGTAGCTCTGATATATTAGGTTATATTTAGGTGCCTTACAGGCTATGTTGGTTTGTCGATAAAAGATTATCATCTTCTCTATTTGTCTTAACATTTGTAGGGGTTTGTAGGGGTTTTTCTTTCTGTTCATTTGCAGCTGACGATTATATACAAGCTGCACGGTTTCACTAGGGCTGCTCAGTCTTTTAAACTATGATGCATATTCTAGGCCTTACAGGTTACATGCCTTTCTTTTTTCTTTTGTAAAATTGTTTGTCGAAATTTGGCATCAGGGGTTATTAACAACCGGCTGTAAGATTCAGCTCAGTCCTTTTGTAGGGGCTTCTTGATGCAGAGTTCTGGCATCATATTTTTGATGTCAAAAGATTTGAATAACAATTATAATGATGATTGTTTCTATATAATATACAAACAATATGTTTATCATGTAATGGGGGAATGCGATCATGCCCTCATTTTTTTTGCAGTTGTGCAATGCAACCATGCAGTTGCCCCTACTGTGTTCGTGCTTTCATACGACATTTATGTTTTACATGGAACTTCAAAGCTAATTTTAGTAAATATGTATAGACATATCAAGTATGAAGTTGATTATAGAGTTGCTTGATGGATAAATTGGACTGCTTTTTTGGTGTGGGTTCTTGAAAGTTTCTTTTATTGGAAGCTTGCAATTTAGGATATGCAATTATTTTTCTGGAGAGTATTTCTGAAATGCTAATATGTAGTTAATTATCTCATCACCATAATCAGTATAGATCATCTTCCATGTGCTATTGTCTCTTAGGAAACTCATTGGGGTCGCATTCCTTTTGCTTCTATAGTGGGAACGAAATGGAAGGCTACATGGAAACCGTTGAAAGCTGTCTAATGAAAAAGAGCGGCCTAGTGCATGAGGCTTCCACCATTGTGGGGTCTACGGATGCTCAAATGTGTGCAGCCTTACCCTCGTGTGAGAGGCTCTTTCTGTGTTTCGAATCTGTGACTTCTAGGCCACAATGGAGCAATATATTGCCCCAAGGCTTACGCTCTGAAAACTGTACATTGATAGATTAAAAAAGAAAGGAAATTCTGGGTAAATTTTCTTCAAGTTGTTCATACTACCTGTTATTTTGGAAGCTTTTTCTTCTCTATCCGTGTTCTTTTTGATCATTTGAAGTTTTGAATTTGGATCACTACTGTGACTGTGGTGTGCCTTATCTCTAGTCACTCACACCTTATCTTTTTAGTGGGGGTTTCTTTTGGGGCTTCAGGGAAAAATTGTTGGATTGAGTTAGTTCTTTTCCAGTTAGGCCATCATTTTGACTACACATAATTCTTTTCAACTACTGCAAAATTCATGTTGATGTCTCCATGCAACTTTCTTTTAGAAATCTATAGAATGAGATCCATGAGATAATACATGTGCTTTGACCATGCTTTTTTAATTGTTGTATTTATGATTTCATATACTGCAAGAAGGATGTTTTTTGTAAAGCTTGTCACTATCATTGTGAAAATTTGGGAGAAAAATCCAACATTAAAAGGATTAGGGCTGCCGCATATGGAGATCTTCCGGCTTCAAGATGCTGATGGATCTAAGACCCTCTTGCTGAAGAATGGGTGACCTGCTATCCCTCTGCCGCTATCGCCGCCTTCATTGGCTCTTCATGCATTGGTGCTCTGATGACCATCTAATACGGTAGGCCGCTGTTCCATCCGCCTCCATTGCCTTTGTCTTTTGGCTCTGTCCTGTCGATTCCATCCATCACCATCACCGTCTTCATTGCTCTGCCACCCTCGGTGCATCGAGCATCCAAAGGACTCTGCGTTGGAATGTGTTGGTTGGTTCTTCTGGCTTCGGGGCATGAATGAGCATTCGAGATACGCATGGTCGTGGTGGTTGGTGGTTCTCCCCTCTAGTGCTATTGCCGGTGCCTTTTTTGGTGGCTCTTCGGATGCCATGGCCTTGTTAAGCCTCGCAGCCTGATAAAGCTCAAAACACCTGATGGCTGCATTGCCATGGCCATGTTTATCCTCTCTTAAATCTTCACGGCTGATAATTTCCAAAAGACCCAATGGCCACATTTGCTCAGCACCCTTATGGTCTTCCAAGATCGCATGGCCGCATCTGCTGGCTGTCATTCCCTCTGCTTCTGTTGCTGTCTTCTTGAACTTCTACTGGCCGCAATGACCTGATGAGCTTCCAAGACCCCATGGCTGCATTGACCGGTTGTTTCCTTCTGCTGCCGTTGCTGTCTTTCTGAATCTTTTCTGGCCATAGTGACCTGATGAGCTTTCAAGATCCCATGTCCTTGCATGTTCTGTAGTCCTGAAGACCGATTCCTGGCAATTTTTCTCTCTTTCGGTTGGTTGTTTTTTTGTAACAGTCATATCAAGGAACTTCTTGGTGTGCGGCCATGTGAATATGTGATCATTGAAATTGTACAGGACTGCTTGTTTCCTGTACAAACAAGCAGTCCTGTACAAACAGTCATATCAAGGAACTTCTTGGTGTGCGGCTGATAATTTCCAAAAGACCAATGGCCATGTGAATATGTTGTTGATTCGTGATGTTACGATGAACAAGCTGGTTAGACCTCAAGTTTGATAAAGTTGGCATTTTCAGACGCACACATGCACGCCTGCGCCTGCGGGACACACACCCTGGTGAAAATGTTGAAAGAACTGAAGTGAGTGAAGGCTAATGCTAGGCAACATGTTGTGTACATCAAGTTGAAAAGCCTGATAAGACATTCTGTTAATGGATTTTTAGGTATTGTATTTTCTTAAACTTGTCAACAAAACAGTACATTTCACTGGCACTGAAGTGGATCTGTTTGTGTGAGTTGAAAGCAAAAGAGAAACCGGAACAAGATTACCATGTCTCTGGAGTCCTTTTGCAAAGTTCATGTCAGACCACAAAAATCCCAGAAGGGAGGGCCATTGCTGTTGCTGTGTTTCTTACAGATATCCCAAAAAAGGAAAGTGAAATTTTACTTTTGAAATTGTTATCCATACCATTGCCAAACCTTCCTTATAGTAGTGGTGTTTTTAGGGCTGATGCTTGAAGATCGATGATTATATTCCTCTGCTCTGCAAGATAAATTAATGATGCAGCGAACTGTTATCAAGTTTATGGGTGGTTGTTTCTTTGCTGGTGGCGGAGATTGATAACTGTAGTTCTCTGCTCTGCAAAATAAATTCATTTAGCTGTGAGGTGCTATCAAGTTTGTGGGTGGTTGTTTCTCTGCTGATGGTTGGAGACTGATTGTTGCATTTATCTGCTCTGCAAAATAAATTCATGAAGATGTGAAGTGTTATCAAGTTTATGGAAGAGACGGAGACGGCTAAAGTTTCAGTGTGTCATTGTACTTGGAAATTGGATTTTGAATTCAAGGTATGTAATCAGAATAAGACAGGTAGCCTTTCCTGTTTTACTTTGGCATGGGATACTAAAGCTTTTATGAACTGTTTGTGCTTTTCATGGATTAGGAGCCTTTCTCATGGATACAATATTATTTGCAGAATGGCCATACATTTTTAAGTTATTTCTTATTTCTATGCCTACTTTCGTAGGACTAAATGGGGTGTGGCCATGGATTTCATTTCATGTTCCTCTCATCCTTTGAACTGATTTGAAAACCGATGGTGCTATTGGTATCTGTTTTAAAATGTCGTTTGTTTTGATGCTGCATCATAAAGGAGATTCTTTTTTTTTTTTTGTATGAATCTTACAGGGAATATTGGGAGGCCTGTGATATCACTATGTTTTCTTTCAATGCCTGTGTTGTGTTTTGGAATGTAATGGATCGGCAGGCTTATGTTGCCGAGGTCCCGCACCGAGACATTCAGTATATCTCTTAATTATAATAATCAGAATGTCGTATGACTGCAAAGTAAATGAAATTTTATCGAGTTTATATTGTCTTTCACAACTACAAAAGTTTTATACTTGTATGTGCCTCTTTCGATATAGCAGGCTGGGGTGTAGCGTCTCCAGGTACGTTGGTGTTGTAGCCTTGACTTTGTTTGCTACATTTAAAATGAGGTTCTGCATTTAAATGAGATTCTACTCAATGCGGTTCTATCTCATCAAGACTGGGTAGGAAATGTCTGGTCTTGTAATCATGATTGTGCATGTATTGCATGACGGGTGCGATTGCATGGCCTGAATTGAGGAGGTCCATCCTTTGGTTATATACAGTCTTGATTGAGTCTGACAACTGGGGCCAAAAGATACAGACTTGGTGCTAGCGTTGCAAGTCATCATGATGGCTCAGGGGCCAAGCTAAGAGCACCATGAGGAGGAATTATTGGCTGCAAAGGTTTGGTTTGAAGGTGGTTTTGAAATAATTATCCGTTGGCTGATCACAGGTTACGAGAGCCCAATTAACTGCTTCCAAACGTCTAACATCCATAGAGGCTAAACAGGCTGCTAAGGGTATAGTCTTGGCTCCATGATTAGTTAGATGTGCCTGCTGTGATTGCTAAAGGACTCTCCTTGTTTTACAGGCTAAAAAAGGTTCGATCCCACTTGTTCTCCAAAAACGCTTTTAAAACTTAATAGATTGAAGTTAAATTTCTCAAGAGCCAATACTATAAATAATGAGAGGATTAGATAAAAAGAAATAGAGATAGTCACGATAAATAATGATTTTGAGTAAAAATATTTTTATCTTAAAAAAATAATTTTTTATTTTTACAATAAAAAAAAATATTTTTGCTACTGTTTAAAAATAAATTATTTTTTAAAATAAATTTAATTAAATATTTTATTTTTTTTAATAAATATTTTTAAAAAAATAAATAGTTTCTTTCTTCTCAAAAACTTGGTCTAACACTCAGTCTGGGCTTTTAGTTTATTAGCAATCATTGAACCACTCATCTACATTCGAATAGAGGTTCAACCTCTTTCCAAATATTGTTGCCATACCCTCGAAGTAATATCTAGCGGACATCCAACCTACAACTACGCACACGGTGGATGCACCTCCATAATGACCTTTATTTCAAAAAAAATAATAAAAAGCTCTCTCTTTTAGACAAGAATCTCTCACGTTGGGCTACCAAACAACAGGCAATATTGCTCTCGGGTCAGCACAGCTGGTTAGTCATGAATATATACTTTAGAAGAAGTATCTTCAGGACTTACCGTGATGCTTCTTTATATTTATGTATTAGGCATCTAAATGGCCACACATCTTTGCTTAGACTTAGAGATCACTTGTTTGAGACTCAAAGAAAAAAAAAAAAAAAAAAAAGGACGGAGAGATCATCTTCAAGACTTCGAGCTGTTGGAATTTCTCTATAAAATTTCAGGATTAGTGAGAAAAAAAAAAATCTCAAACTACATAAAAATAAAAAAAAATTCATCCAGTACTCCCACCGCGCTCACATCATAGATGGTGGGGTGGGGAAACATTTATGCGGATGCTCTTCTCTTCACCCCAGTCGCTTT
Organism: Elaeis guineensis; assembly: GCF_000442705.2. Taxonomy (NCBI): domain Eukaryota; kingdom Viridiplantae; phylum Streptophyta; class Magnoliopsida; order Arecales; family Arecaceae; genus Elaeis; species Elaeis guineensis. The sequence goes on from NC_025997.2 coordinate 7,500,588, forward strand.
GGAACCCGAAAGAAAAGACGTCGAGGCGATGCCTCAAGAAACCAGCTCTCCTAGCACGGGTTCCACAGGAACAGTAACCGACCTACTCATGAAATGACCAAAATGTCCTTCCACGGGGACACTTTCCGCTGCTACAAGTTGGTCTTCCTCTCGCCCTTTTTCTCTCGCCGCTGCCGTCGCCTCGAGGCGCTCGTCGCCTGCGACGGGCGGCCCTCTGCGTTCGGCCGCTCTTGTGGCTGCCGTCGCGGAGCTCTTCCTCCTTAAGATGGTCCGAAGGCTCGATGCCCGAGGAATTGGCCGCCGAGGCCATCCTCCTTGGCTCTTCTGGCCTCGGCGCTCTGATGAGCCTCCGAGATGCCCGTGGCCAAGACGGTAGGCTGCCGTGCCTTCCTCCGCTATCTCTGTCGTCGTTGGCTCTTCCCGCCTCCATGCCTCCATGCCCTAATAAGACCTATGGCTCCGTCTACTGCCATCACCGTCTTCGTTGGCTCTTCCCGCCTCCATGCCTTGATGAGCATCCGAGACGCCCATGGCCGTGTCGGCTGGCCGCCGTTCCATCCACCGCCATTTCCATGGCCCCGGCCGCTCTGATGACGCTACCATGGCCCTGTCGTTTGCCTGCCATGCCCTCCGCTGCCATCGCCATCGTCGTTGGCTCTTCTGGCCCGGAGGGTAATGACCAATGAGCATTCGAGACACCCATGGCCAGATCGGTTGGCTTTCATGCTCTCCGCCGCGATCGCCATCATCGTTGGTTCTTTTCGCCCGGTGCCCTAAGGAGCATCCAAGATGCCCATGGCCATGTCGGTTGGCTGGCATGCCCTCCGCCGGCGTGACCGCCGCATCGTTGTTTCTTCCGGCTCCATGGCTCTAATGAAATGAGCATCTGATGTGCCCATGGTCGCGTTGATTGGCCTGCCATCCTTTAGGCCTTTTGGTGATTTCCTCCAGCCGGCGCCCTTATGAACCTGCTCCAATCCGACTCAATGGCCGCATCCCCTCATCACCCTGATGGTCTTCCAAGACCGGATCGCCGCATCTGGTGGCTGCCGTTCCCTCCGCCGCTGTCGCTGTCTTCGCACAGCTCCTCTGGCCGCAGTGCCCTGATGAGCGTTCAAGACCCCACGGCTGCATCGACCGGTTGCTTCCCTCTGCCGCCATCGCTGTCTTTGCGGAGCTCTTCTGGCCTTAGTGCCCTTATGAGCTTCCAAGATCCCATGGCCGTGCTTTGCCCGCGGCCTCTCCCTCAGGCACCATTGCAGCGTTGCTCTCTTCCGGCCCAGCGCCCTGAGGATGAACTTCTCCGGCCCGAAGCTCTTCCTGCGCGGTGCCTTGATGATGAGCTTTGAAGGCTGCAATGGCTGCTATCCCTGCCTTAATCTACATAGCTGGTCCTCCCAAGAGCCTGATCTCCAGCCCTAACCCTAGAAGACAAGGTCAGTCGTCCCGAGTCTCCTCCACATCACTTCCTGGTTTCTCTCAGCGAGAGCTCAGAGTGGTTAGGCTTCCACATGGAGAGCCTGAGGCAAGACGACTTGGTTTGTCTCATATGAAGGGGCCCTGTTAGAATTTTTTGGAGGTGAGTTCCCACCCTCTGCTGAATTGTTAGGGTTTGAGTCCTTATCTTTTTTATTAGATCCGGGAGTTATATTATCTTGATCTGTTTGTGGAGCTGCTTGTGTTGGCTTTTATTTAACTTTCGCTTCTGTTCTTGATCCACGGAAATTTATCTTTTCCAATGCCTATGTAAATTTTGTTATTTTTTTCCTGTTTTCATCATCTTAATTTTTCTTTATTCTTATATCGATATAATCTTTGTTACGCCTACTGCTCTCCTGCTTGTGTTGTTGAATTTCATTATGTAATGCCTTGAGATTGTGTTGTTGGGTGGATAATAGTTTATCGTCTTTTCTTTCATCTCAATATTTTCAGAATATAGGGGATGCCAGAGTGCTGATGTTTCTATTATTGTTGTCGGTGTCTTATTCTCTTTTCCTTTTCTTTTCTTCTTCCCTTTTTTTTGAAGGGGAGGAGAGGTTGGTTCTTTCGATTTGTTAGCAGCTGCTAATTGAATATGGACTGTAGGTTTCCTCGAGGCTGCATGGTATTTAATAATGACAAATATTCTAGACCTTCTAGGCTTTGTGGCATTCTTCCTTATTTGTAAAATTGTGGTGCTTAAGATGTGGCATCATAGCACAGATTTTTGATTTTAATCTAGCAACCAGCTGTAAATTCTGCTTTGTCTTTTTGGAGAGCTTTCTTGATTCCAGAGTTATGGCCTCACAGTTTGACATCAAAAGACTTAAAATAACAAATATTATGATGGTTGTTCCTGTATGATGATTGTTCGTGTACTGTGTGCAAATGATATGTTTATCGAGTGATGGGGTAATGCCATCGTGCCCTTGTTATTATGTGGTTGTGCATCATTAGTATGCAATCAGGTCTTATTATTGAGCAGGTGTGCTTTCATATGGCATTTATGTTGTGCATGCAACTGCAAAGCTAGCTAGTTTTAGCAAACATAGCTGTAGAGATAAGAAGTTTGAAGTAAATCTATACAGTGGCTTGATGGATAAATTTGACTGGTTTTGTTTTTGTGGCTTATGGAAAGTTTTTATCAATTGAAGGCTTGTGATTAAGGATAACTATCAATTCTCTAGAAAAAATTTCTCAAATGTGGATATGTAGTTATTGGCATGGTCACTGGAGATCATCTTGCATGTGCTCTTAAGTGTCTCTCTGGAAACTCATTGAGGTCCCAAAGAGGTGGGAATGACATGGAAAACTATGTGGAGACCATGGAAAACTGTCTATGAACAGACAGAACAATGAAATTGATGGTAACTTTTCACCAAGTTGTTCCTCCATTGTCTCCCTGTTATTTTTGTGTACTTTTATCTCATTCAGCTGGAAGTATTTTCTTCATACTGGTTCTGCCCGTCTTCTTGTTGGTCATTTTCAGTTGTGAATTTGAATCTCTATGGTGGTTGAAATGACAGGAAATTCATATGGGGCTTCAGGAAAAAAAATATGCGGCTGCAGTCAGTACTTTTCCTGTTATGCAATCATTTTGATGGCAAAGGCATTCTCCTCAACTCCTCTGAAATTTAGGTTAATTTTTAGATGATACTGTATTTCTTTTAGAAATTTAGAGAATAAGCCCTACGACATAGTGCATTTGCTCTGGCCATGCTTCTCTTGTTGTTGGATATATGATTTCGTAAACTCGTAGGTTGATAGTTTTTGTTAAGCTTGTGACCATCATTGTCAAAATTCAGAAGTAAAAACTAACATTAAAAAGATTAGGTTGTTGCCCTTAACCATGTAATATGGCCCAGGTATCTTTTGTTTTTTAGTTTCACATGTTGTTTGTTGTTTGATTCTCGCTTTTATGTTCATTAGACATTTATTTAGCTTTTGGGTGGCATTTGATGTTTTGTTACTGCATGCCAGTAATGTGTCTCATTTGCATGCACTTGAAGCTTGTGTTCATTACTGTCATTGCAATATGTTCTACATTTGTGAAGATCAATTCTCGGTTCTTTTCCCTATTGATTGGTTGCTTTTTATGTCACAGTCATGTTGAGGAACTCCATAGTTTGGGACCATCTGAATGTATGGATCTATTCACTGAAGTCAATTTTTAATTCACGGCTTTAAATTGCATATGACATGAAGGAATTTTTTTTTTCCCCTACTTATGTAACGTACATATATACAAACTCATACATATGTTCATGTACTCAGGCATACTTGTTTATTCATGAAATTGAAATAATATGTATAATTCCTGTGGATATCCATATGCAAATATTAGATATAAAATATTCTGGCAAAGCACAAATTTTGAGAAATGTTGAATTACTTTTGTCTGTGTGCGTGTTTTTTTTTTCTTTTTAATCCAACGCTCTTATGATTTTAAGATAAGTGTTGAATTCTTATAATGAAGCAACTAGTGAAGGTTAATGTTAGTATTAGCAACATGTTATGTACATGAAATAGAAGATTCGAGCAAGGTTTTCTGTGGATGGATGTTCACAGGCTGTATTTTGTTGAATTAGCAAAAACAAGCAGTTTTGGAGGTACCATTGTGGATCTGGTTGCAGGAGTTGAAAGTAAAACGGGAAACAAGAATGACGCCTAGGTTTTTGTTTTTAAATGTAATACTTTTGGTAGTTTCAAAGATTACCCTTCATACATGAATTTCTGAAATATAAATCTCATAGACTTAATAAACCGAGAAGGAGACGTTTGTTTAAGATGTGGATTGGAAGTGTTAGGGAACTAATTAGAGAGTGGAGTGTGATAGACTGAGTAGATGGTTTTGCTATTTACCTGTCTATAAACTACTGTAGCCCTTCAATTAGAACTTTGGAGCAAGGGTGAAGAGTAAAAGATATTCTGGATGACTGAGACTCGAGTAGTTTGTTTTAGAGTTGTATAATCGTTTTTTTTTAAAAAAAATTATGTCATAGGAAGTGGATATATGGGCCGAAGTATCTGGTGGCGGTGCTACCGTTATCAGAGATGTGGAAGTAAATGTCAAGTATGTATTAAACATGATCTTGTTAGTGACTGGCTATATCTTTAGAAGGATGATTTGCGGTTGCTTGTCGGTTCAGGTTTACCAGGAAGTAATTGAAAAGCTAATTCAGACAAGGATGATCGGGAATCACCAGAAAAATTTTTGGGCTTTGAGAATGGTACGGCGTTCCACCTGATTGTTCGCCGATCTGGCAGGCAGTATGCTTTCAAAAATGTTTGTAGGAATTATTCTTTGTAGAACACATTATGACAAAAGGGTCCTACGCCGGTATTTACGTTAAGCTACGTTTGCGGAAATGTTTTGTGTGAAATGACTACTATATTACAGCAGCCAATCTTGAGCTCTGCAGACAAAAGCCTAGTTTATAGGCTGGCTTGAAGCCTTTTCTTCTATTGTTTTTAGCTGTAGTAGGTCTATATATGTGTGAATGTGTAGTAGATGAATTAGCGACATTTGATATATGTGCATGAAATACTCCCTTCTCAAAGACTGTATCTTGAACATTATTTCTGGTGCACGTTAAATTTTCTTTTGTTTTATGCTACTAGTGACGATTAGATTTGTAATTTTGATAGTAAATAGATTTATCATCTCCATTATTGCTGGTCATTTTTTTCTCCTTTCCACATATGCCATTTAAATAGTTTGCAAATGTGAAAATTGAAAGTACCGTATACTACGCATTTTTTGCAGGTGGCTTTTTTTATATTATTTTTTTGGTAAACATACAGGTGGCGTTAATGAATGTGAACTTACGGAGAGATGACGGTGTATCATTGCAGCGGAGATGCCAAGGTGTTTTGCAGTGTCTTGCGCTGGGTAAGGGAGTTGACTGTCCTGTGCGCACAGGACCTGAGTCCTCCGCAGCTTAAAAACCAGCTGTTCTGACTTGTCCTTTGCGAGATGTCGTACATGTCTTGAGGAGCCGTCCGTAAGGTTGGTGCTACCAGCACCACAATACCAAGAAGTCCTTTGTTCTGTAACTATTAAAAGAGAAGGCAATTTGTCGTGACAGCGGAGATGCCTCTTGTTCTGCAATAGTGTCGTGCATTGGATAAACTGTCTAATGTCTTCTGTGAAAACTGATGGTGTTATAGCTTTTGCGAAATTTCCGTCCGAAATAATTTTGTCGGCCATGAAGACGCAAGGACATGAATTTGTCAAAACTATATGCAACTGAGGATGACGTGCCATGAGGCGGATTCCCGAGTGCTTTACTTAATTAATTTAAAAAAATTATTTATAAAAATAATTTAATTTTTAATTTCTTTATTAAAATGATGCAAATAGAATAAAATATTATATAAAATGGTATTTTTTTTATGTCCACGTCGTCACCTCATTCTACTTATTTTTTTACGTAGATGAAAAAAAAAAATCGTTAAATCAAATAATATTTTTTAAAACGTCATGAAAAATTATAATTTTAATAAAAATTATAATTTTAAATTTATAAAAAATAAAATTTTTAATTTTAATTAAAATAAAAATTTTAAGTATCTTAGTTTTAAATTATTTTTTTAAAAAAATTAATAAAATAATAACATAAAAAATTAAAAAAATTATAATTACAATTTTAAATTTTTAAAAAATAAAAATTTTAATTTTAATTCAAATAAAAATTATCATTTCATATTTTAATTTTTTTTAATTAATTTTTTAAAAAAAGTATCATAAAAGAAGGAAAAAAAGAGAAAAAAATAAAAATTATAATTTTGAATCAATTTTTTTTAAAAAAATTAATTTTAATTTAAATAAAAAATATCATTTTAAATTATTTTTTCTATTTAAAATTAATTTTTTTAAAAAATATTTGAAAAAAAAATTAAAAATTAAAAAAATAAAAAATATCATAAAAAATGAGAAAAAAATAAAAATTATAATTTTGAATGAATTTTAAAAAATAAAATTTTAATTTTAATTTAAATAAAAAACATCATTTTAAATTATTTTTTATTTAAAATTAATTTTTTAAAAAAAATATTTTTAAAAATTTAAAAAATATTATAAAAATGAAAAAATGAAAAAGAAATGAGAAAAAAATAAAAATTATAATTTTGAATTTAAAAAATAAAAATTTTAATTTTAATTAAAATAAAAAAATATCATTTCAAATTATTTTTTTCATTTCAAATTATTTTTTTTTTAAAAATATGTCAAAAAAATAAAAAAAATAAAAAGTGTCATGAAAAAGTAAAAAATTAAAAAAAATAGAAAAAATAAAAATTATAATTTTAAATTTAAAAAAAAATAAAATTTTTAATTTTAATTAAAATAAAAAATATCATTTCAAATTATTTTCTTCATTTCAAATTAATTTTTTTAAAAAATATTTCAAACAAAGAAGAAAAAAATGAGAAAAAAAATTATAATTTTAAAATTTAAAAAATAAAAATTTTAATTTTAATTTAAATAAAAATATAATTTTAAATTATTTTTTTCATTTAAAATTTTTTTTTTTAAAAAAATTCTTAAAAAATTAAAAACATAAAAAATATCGTAAAAAAGAAAAAATGAGAAAGAAACGAGAAAAAATAAAAATTATAATTTTAAATTTTAAAAAATTAAAATTTTAATTTTAATTCAAATAAAAAATATCATTTCAAATTATTTTTTATTTTAAATTAATTAATTATTTTTTTTCATACCGCACTGTATGTAGCTGTTTGTGCCCGTACCAGATTGAGATGTATCAGTGCGGTCCGATTCATCTCATATATCGGTTTGAACTTTGATGGTTCCCCACCAACTTCTCTGATTTAACTTATTTTTAGATATTTTAAAAATATAATTAAATTATCTGATATATTATTATTATTTACGTTATAATTTCTATAATCTTTTTAGCATAACTTTTTCTCTCCTAATGTTCTAAGACACATTAGAGTATGTGTATCCATATTCACAAAGCATAATATCCGATCATTTGAAATTAAATAATATAAAATAAAATAAATAATTAATAATACTAAATAGAATAAAAATGTCAAGTGTACAAAAATAGTACAATAAAAGTTTCAAAAATATTAAGTACAAATCTAAAAAAGACTAAGTTCCACAAGGACATCGTGATGTCCGTGGTCGCTGGAACCTTCTCAGGAAGGTCCGCAACGGCTGCTCCTGCTCCTGCTGTGATGGCTCCTTCCCTATATCAGTGGAGGTCTGCTGGTCATGCTGCTCAGAAATAACTGATGCTGTCGGATTATCTACGGACTGAGCAACCCGCTTAACCCTCTCATCTGGATACACGGATGGGCCTGAAAAGAAAGTATTATACTCATGTAGCAAATTGGTACCCGGTGATGTTATCTGAGGGATGTAAGAAGAAGAAGGCGCTGCCATCTCTGGATCAAAAGGCGGTGGCATCTGTGCAGCATCTAATGATGACATCTGCGGAATATGCGGTGATGGCATATATGGAATATATGGTGACGGTGTATATCTCATATCTGGCGCATCGGCTGCTCCATACCAAGACACAGCTATATGGATCAACACCAATCGCCACTAATATTCCGGAACTTGTTCTCTCTATCTCATGCGGTATCCGAATTCGTTCGTCCTCATCAGTCGTAGATAAAGCACGACGAGCGTCCAACATAAGATCCGACATAGAATCAGTCTACAAAATAAAAATAAAACAGTCAATATACTATAAAATATAAAATAAAAATATAACACAAACAACATAAACTAATTTTCGTAGTCTTACCAAAAGACGCACAGCAGAACTCTCACCTTCGTATCCGAGAACTGCATACCGAGGCTGTCCAATGACTCGCACTGTAATGCTAAAAAATTTTAAGCCATGTAGTCCTCGGTATATGAACGGCCTCTCAAAATGGGATCACCATGAACAATATGATCTCGACGTGCATCCTAAATATCGATGTACTCTGTATGTCTGATACGCCAGTCAATACGAGCTCTCCCTCGTCGATCAATATGATAAAGTCCCTGGCTGGTATCAAACTATTCTGGGATGCCCTGAATCTGACCAAACTGTCACAAGACATGATCGAAAAGATGTCACTCTACTACATCAAAATAAATAAGTGGCATCCTAGCAGTTTATATGTCATATCCAACTATACACATCTGCGGTAATATAGCCAATATCTCATCTGTATATGGCTTCCACAAAAACTGATAGAGTTAAAATAAAAAAAATTAGTAAGCTAAAATTTTAATAGATTATGAATACTGTAAAATGATATTTGTAAAAAAATCAAATTTATCCGTCTATATATATCGACTAATGTATCCAACTAGCACATATAAATCCGTGCTACTCTCGTCGATACGTGATTAACGTTGAATGCAACGTTCCATCTGTTTCATAATTTACTCATGTTAAATAAATTTTATCGGATTTAAAACAGTAAATTTCAAGTAAAAAAAAGTAATATTTTTATACCTATATCCCAATGGTCTGTTTAGTCTGAATGGAACATCAGGATCATGCTGCTCTGATGGCATCTCGAGCAACTATCGTCGTAATGGACTGATAGTCGGCATACGCTCCCATACCATTGGATTGTCGTAGACGAAGGTGTCTGAACTCCTGCAATAAGATATAATAATTAGATAATATATATGATTTTTTTTAAAAAAATTTAAATAGTAAGTAGGATTGGAATGCTTACGCCGTCATCTAAAATAGTCTGTGATCGATGGTGCTCCTGCAATGTAAGAATACTGCTGCTCGAGGACCGAGATACCTCGGATCGTAAGCCATAATACGCTAATGAATCTAAAATAATGATATTATCATAAGTGTATTAAAAAATAAGAAATATGATAGCCATTTATTTTATGAGAAATATATTTTAAACATAATATTGTCACACAATACAACTTAAACATAAAATTCAGTTCATCTTTAGATATTAAACACGTATATTCAAATACAATCTCACAGAAATACATAAAATAATGACGAAAATACATCTTCGAAGTTTTTAATTTCTTCCACTACTTGAAGTTGAAGTGTGTTGAAGTATCCTAGGACAGCGGTGGTGGTCATGACCTTGTTCCTTACAAATGCCACAGTGGTTCTTACTTCTTATTTGCCTATCATCCATCTCATTTCGTAGTCTTGTTGACTTTGGTCTACCTTTCTGCTTGGGTCTCAAATGATAATGATCAGGAATACATTTGAACATACGTGCATGCATCCAATAATCTTTATGTGGTAATGGATTAAAGTCACCGCTCCAAGCATTCATATATGCTGTAATTGTATATGCATCATCCACAAAACTACTAAAATGTATAGTAATTTTTTGACATAGCTAAAATATGGGAACATGGATATTTGTACATGCTCCACTTTTCACAAGAATATTTTTTTTCAGCTAAAGTAATAGTATGAGAATTTTCTCCACCTCGTAACCCTGCGCTTGCTCTTCTCGTAAGCACTTCATATATGCCTCTTTAAAGGTTGAATGCTGTTACTCGGTGCTGGTTAGCTTTAACTTGATCTTCAGCAATCTTAATTGTAATATGAGGAGTAAAAAGATTATTTGGATTCTCCTCTATATATCTCAAGGCTTGGCATGCTTCGTATTGAAGTATTTCACAAGACGATAAAATGTCATTTGAACACAAGCTGTAATTGGCACATTTCTAGCTCCTCGTAAAACACTGTTAAAAACCTCCGATAAATTTGTAGTTAAGACACCATAGCATAGGCCATCATCATATGCCAACGTCCACTTCTCCTTTTCTATCTCGGACAACCAGCTCCAAGCCTCTTCATTCACTGTTCTGATCCTACCCATGATAAAGTTGAACTTGTGAACTTGATGAATTCTTCCTGCTTGCCATACTGCTTTTTTCAGCTGCATATTTTTACAATGAATGTTGAAATTACTGCAAATATGTCTTAAGCAGTATCGGTGATAAGCACGTGGTGGACTCCATCCAATAGACTCATCTGCGATGGCATTTAATATATCTAGATGCCTGTCAGAAATTAAGCATATTCCATTCTATCTTTGAAGATATGTGTTCTGAGTTGGAAAAGAAACCAACTCCAACTTGCAGTCGTCTCCTCATCCACAATTGCATATGCTAATGGAAATATCCCATTCTCTGCATCAATTCCTGTTGCAATTAACATCTTACCTTTAAACTTTTCATACAAGTACGTGCCATCAATGCTGATTACAGGACGGCAGTGCGTAAAATCATGGATGGATGGTTTGAAAGTCTAAAAAATATAATTTAAAACTCGAACATTAGAATTCACAGTTTAAAAAAAAATTCATGAAACAACTGTACCAGAATTTGCGTGTTGAAGTGTAGCCATATAATAGGGTAATTTAGCATAAGACGGCTCTCATTCTCCATAAATATCAACCAATGCCTTCTGCTTTTCACAACATGCTTTTCTGTATGACACTGTATATTGAAATTGATCATTAACAGTTGCCACAATAGTTTCAACTTTATCACCGGGATCTTTCTCGACAATATGTCGGACTAATGTGCCAATCATCCTTCCACTGACATATTTGTGGTCTCGACTCAACCCCGTAAACAAACAAGTGTGAGGACCCTCATATTTTATGATTTGAAAATATCCATATGTTTTCAACAATGCAGCACGAAGCCTCCATTTACAATTTTGAACATTATCTGATGATGCGCATCGTACGGATCATAATTTCGAATGCGACTGACTACATTGTATGTCCGATGCTTCATAATGTGATAAAGATCAACAGCTCTCCTTACATAATCTTTACTCTCAAACATTAGACTTTTAAAAAATTCAGTCATCGAGGAGTCTTAAAACTGATAGTCAGAGCTCAATCTTCAACCAGCACTAACACAACCACCATCATCTAAATTTATATCGTTAAAAAATTATGAAGGTTTGTGCAAACGAGGTTGAGATTTTCCCATATTAATATTAGGCTGAACATCTTCATCATCATTCTCATCTTCACCATCATCATCATTACTGCTACTGTCCTCATCCATCCAATAGTCTTCATCTCCGCTTTCATCTGACTCAAAGCCTAGATTATCAGAATTTATTCTACCGACTATCCAGTCAATGTTTCCTATATGAGTGTCGTCTCCCGCACTTACCACTATTTCTAGCAAAGGAGAAATCATCATAGCAAAAGACACAGGAGAAGTCACCATAGGACTCTGAATAATTGGACAACTAGGACCGACAGTAGTAGAATATTGTTCTGCAAATATGGTCTCAACACTATCGATTTGCACCATAGGAGTTACAAAAGATGAAGAAGGACCAACATTATTGTCCGCTTGAGTTAAAAGCTGACTATAGTATTCAAAGCTCGGTACATCTTCCTTTTCAATATATAATTCTAAAAATCGATATTCTAAAAATTTCAAAGGAAAGATCAGCATTTCTTTGACATCTTCATCGTCATCAATTGGAACTAAGATATACTTGCTCTGCATTAATTGTCCCGACAGATTAGGAGATTTTTATTTCAATTTTATTTCATATTTTTCTTTGTCTACAGGAATACTGCTATATAAATGGTCCAATAATTCTTGACATGATAATGATGAAAATACTCTAATCATCCGATTTGCAGGGTGACCGTACTGCACACCAGTTTCGTCATTCTGAATCATGCCATCATAATATAATAGTACACGAACTCGAGTACTGACCATTTTCTCAGAGAAATCTATGACAAAATCAAAATCAAAAAATTTAGTATTATTAATTATTTTATCATTTCAAAAAATTTACATGATAAGTGCATCATATCATCAACAAATAGGTACAGATAGATCCTATCCCATTCGGGAATTGCATTAATTCTATAGGTTAATTACATTAATCAAACGATACGCAAAAGGGACCGAAAGAAATTTCGACAGTATTTTTCTTTAATTCTTCCCACATGACTGAAAATGTGTGAAGAGAATTAAAGAAAAATACTATCCAAAATTTCTCTCTAGACTTCATATCATTTGAATAATATAATTACCTATAGAATTAAATGTAATTCCCAAACTATCCAAACTGGATAATCAATTGACCAATGTATATATTTTACGGTATCCGTACAAAAATATATAATCAAATATATATTTTATACGGATATCATAGAATATCCTACATTAGTCAACTGACATGTCTACGTTTTCATGAAATATAATATATTTTTAAATTTTTAAATTAGGATCGAATCAAATTTTAAAATAAATCTGAATCTAATGAGATAAAATAAAAAATAAAAAATAATGAGATAAAAATAAAAAATAAAAAGATCGAAATAGAAGGGCACTGCAGGGCCGCACGAGCTCACCGCGGGGCCACCGGAGAGCCGCTACGGGACCTCTGTCAGGGGCCCGCCGTCGGGGCCCTCCGCGGGCCGCCACGGGGCCCGCCACCGGAGAGCAGCTACGGGACCTCTATCGGGGGCCCGCCGTCGGGGGGCTGCCGTCGGGGGCCCACCGTGGGGCCCACCACCGGGGGGCCGCCGCAGGTGGGGATGGGGCGGGGTGGCCTCCGGCCAAGGGAAGGGGACCGCCGTCGGCCGGCTGTTGCCAGCGGGCCAAGGAAAAAGAGAGAGAGAGGAATAGAGAAGGAAGAGGGAGAGAGAGAGAGGAAGAGGAAAGAGAGAGGGGGCCGGCCAAAGGAAGGGGAGGGTCGGGGCGGCCACCGTTGGACCAACCACCAAAGGGGGCGTGCGGGACCGCCGCCGACCGGCTGTCGCCGGCTGGCCAAGGAAAAAGAGGGAGAGAGAGAGGAAGAGGGAAGGAAGAGAGGGCCGGCCAAGGGAAGGGGAGGGGCGGGGCGGTCGCCGGCGGCCCACCGGCGGACCAATCGGGGGGGCGCGCGGGCCCGCCGTCGGTCGTCTGTCGCCGGCGGGCCAAGAAATAGAGGGAGAGAGAGAGAGAGAGGAAGAGGGAGAGAGAGAGGAAGAGGAAAAAGAGAGGGGGCCGGCCAAGGGAAGGGGAGGGGTGGGGCGGCCGCCAGCGGCCCACCGACGGACCAACCGGGGGGGCGCGCGGGCCCGCCGCCGGCCGTCTGTAGCCAGTGGGCCAAGAAAAAAGAGGGAGAGAGAGAGGAAGAGGGAGAGAGAGAAGAAGATGAAAGAGAGAAGATGGAGCTCACAGCCGCCGGGAGCTCGCCATCGTGCCGCTGGAGAGGAGAAAATGCCGGAGAAGCTGGAGAAACGTCGGAGAAGAGGGAGAAGAGGGTTTTTTTTTTGGTCTTATGGTTCAAAAATACCAAAAGGGATGGCGTTTTCAAAAATGCCATTCCCTTTGATGTTTTGTTTCAATTTTTTTATTTTTTTATGATATTTTTAATTTCTTTTAATTTTTTTTAGTTATTTTTATGTGAGTTTTTAATAAAAAAATTAATTTAAAATGGAGATAGTAATTTGAAATGATAATTTTTTATTTGAATAAAAATTATTTTTTTTTTAATTTATAGTTATAATTTTTTATTTTTTTACCATTTTTTCCCCTTTTATTCACATCTTTTATGGCATTTTTTTATTTTTTGAAATTCAAATTAAAATTTTTATAATTTAAAATTTTAATTTTAATTTTCTCCCATTTTTACTATTTTTGGCATTTTTTAAAATTTTTTTTTTGTTTGGAATATTTTTTTAAAAATTAAATTTAAATTAATTTAGTAATTTGAAATGATGTTTTTTATTTGAATTATAATTAAAATTTTTATTTTTTTAAATTTAAAATTATAATTTTTATTTTTGAATTAGAATTAGAATTTTTATTTTTTTTCAATTCAATTCTTTTCTCTCTTTTTTTTATGGTATTTTTTATTTTTTTACACCAATTTTTTTCTTTTTTTCAGATATTTTTTTAAAAAAATAATTTGAAATAGGGAAAGTAATTTGAAATGACATTTTTATTTGAATTAAAGTTAAAATTTTTATTTTTTTTAATTTTAATTTATAATTTTAATTTTTTTTCATTTTTTCCCATTTTTTCACTTTTTATGGCATTTTTTATTTATTTTATTTTTTTAGAATTTAAATTAAAATTAATTCTTTTTCATAATTTAAAATTGTAATTCTAATTTTTTTCTATTTTTACCATTTTTTTATTTTTATGACATTTTTTTAAGTATTTTTTCCTTTGTTTGGAATATTTTTTAAATAAATTAATTTGAAATGGAAAAAGTAATTTGAAATGATGTTTTTTATTTTAATTAAAATTAAAATTTTAATTTTTTTAAAAATTAAAATTAAAATTTTTATTTTTTTCTCATTTTTTTTTCATTTTTTTCTTTTTTATTGCACTTTTTATTTTTTTAAATTTTTAAGTTTTTTTGGGATATTTTTTTAAAAAAATAAATTTTAAATGAGAAAAATAATTTGAAATGATGTTTTTTATTTGAATTAAAATTAAAATTTTTATTTTTTGAAATTCATTCAAAATTTTAATTTTAATTTTTTTCTCATTTCTTTCTCATTTTTTCTTTTTTTTATGATATTTTTTTAAAAAAATTAATTTGAAAATGAGATTGTAATTTGAAATGATGATTTTTATTTGAATAAAAATTAAAATTTTTATTTTTTTAAAATTTAAAATTATAATTTTTTATTTTTTTCAATTCTTTTTTGTGATATTTTTTATTTTTTTACATCAATTTTTTTCAGATATTTTTTAAAAAGATAATTTGAAATGGAGATACTATTTTGAAATGATGATTTTTATTTTAATTAAAATTAAAATTTTATTTTTTATAAATTTAAACTTATAGTTTTTATTTTTTTTTATTTTTATCTATTTTTTTTGAAAAAAAATTAAAGTCGCCAAATAAAATGATGTTTTTTAAAATACCATTTGAAATGGTATTTTAAAAAACATCATTTGATTTGGTGATTTTTTTTTTTCGTTCATATAGAAAATAGGTAGAATGGGGTGGTGACGTGGACATCAAAAAATATCATTTTAAATGACATTTTGTCCTGTTTACATTATTTTGGTAAATAAATTAAAAATTAAATTATTTTTATAAATAATTTTTTTAAAAAAATTAATTAGATAAAGTACTCACGAATTCTCTTCAGAAAATTATGAGGCCTGAGACTGCAGTACATTTGCTTGGGGGTCTTCCTCGAAATATTTTCTTCAGGGAATCCAGCTCTTCTAATTATTATAATTGGGAAATCCAGTTCAGAAGAAAATGAAATTTTATAATGGTTCGCATAGTTTAAATGCTATTCGTCGCTGTGAAAACTGCCACCGTGGTGATATCTTGTTCCAAAAAAATATAGAGAAACACTGCGGGAATATCTACTCATATGTGGTCGCCTTGTCAGAGCATCAGGCTTGAGATGGATTAGTGTTGGAGTTATTAGCCACAATTGAAATGAGGATTTACTCGTACATCCTATGTGCAACGTAGCTTGGTAGTACTTTTTGGTTCAAATTATTAAACAAGGTGTGATTCGAAAAGTTTGTAGGAATTTACAATGAAAACATGATGGCTGCGCAGCAACCGAGTGTTACTTTGTTGGATGGATGCCAGGTGGGGCTCAGAACACATGAGTTCCTAGGTTAGCAATCAATAGAAGTGATTCATTTTTTGTTGAACGATCAACATTAGGTGCTGGTTATATTGTGCCTCATGCAGATGGTCATTCTTCCATCTCGATCAATAGCAAAGCGAAGCTAAGAGTGCCATGAGGAAATATTCAAGGCTACCGAGATTTTGCAGCCGAAAAAAAAGAGGCCACCAAGATTGCGATAGGTGACTCTGAGATCATAATTGGTTGGCTGATTACAACTTATAAGCGACCGATTAATTCTGCCTAGTTCATATTTGTAGATACTCCTGGATGGCTGAAGTGTGTTTGGTCTGAAACATCTTGTTCTATTGAGATGCAAACAAGTTTGCTGGCTGGTTATACGAGCAGGCTCAGTAACTCTGGCCCAGTAAGCTAACTTCTGCGATTTGAGAATAACCTTGTTGTGATTGATGGACTTTGTTGTGAATACCCTTGTAGGGCGCCCAAGGCTTGGCCTCACAACCAGAAAGTTCGATAAACACAATAAAAAACAATACAATAAAAGCTATTGTCACTTGCATCTTTGTACAACTTTGCCTATAAATATTTGGTGTCAGCTATCACCATTCATCTGACACTAGACAAAGACATTTATACAAATTGCTTACTCTAGAGACATATCTTAACCGATTTAAAAATGTGTTTAGGTTACTGGAGTCATCATAATTCCGTAAGTGAAGAAATTTCTTTTCCTAGTTGCCTATCAGATTAAAAAAGCAAAATTCTAGATGACATTGGTTCATTTGTCATTTACTTTAGTACTTCTGATCTTTATGGACTAAACATGACCACCTTTCATTAAATTATGGCAACAAAATCTAATTAATATGCTTGTCAAACAACCATGGATGCTCAGCCGTCGTCTCGTGCACACGGAATGTTTCATTCTACCATATGGCACATGAAGCTTGGTATCAATTATGGAAATTAATCCGATACATAAGACATGGTTGACAACTGAGCTATCAGCAGGCCTATGCAATTTTTTTTTTTGAAAATGTACATAGCCTAAACAGTATCATGACAAACGTACTAGAATAGAATCAAATCATGAATTGTATGTATATGTCGTTTGTACTGCTTGAAGGAATAAAACGGTAAGCATGCGTAATGGTGGATACATAACAATGTCTCTATGTATCTCTCCCCACCAACCCCCACCTCCCTGCCTTTTCTTGGTTGCATTAACAAGATATACTAGAGTACAAAATATTTAAGCGACATGTTTCTGAAAAATAAAATAAGGCATTGTCAGATAATTTAAACTGACATTTCAACCCCTCTATATAAATTATAGCGTCCTATGACCCTCAAACTTACATTTTAAACCGGGTAGCAGCACCAAGCTACACCTCGGATTTGCCTAGCGCAAGTGCGCCTCATGCATGACATGCATCCTGATAACACGTTACCGCTGCCAGTCCCCTATCTTACCTTGAACTGCACTTTGCAGCAAGCAATAAGACATCTCACACACCTGTGACAACACATCCAGGGTTGGCAGCACAATGCTGCTGCCTTAGTTGCACGCAATGCCTTCCCATAAATCAATATAGCAAATGCAAAAGTTGATTCCATATTAGGGCCAAAATATTGGATTTTTTTTTATAATATATATGTATATCTAGATCTATATGCTCGTCTACACCATCAAGATAGTATGCTGACCAGTTAAAAAGAAATATATGGTTCCATTCCTTTTTCATTCCTCTCACCCAGTATGTCATGAGTGTGATCTATATTATGGCTTACCCAAGGGAAAATGGTGTAGATCACTCGGCAAAGCAACAAAAACTGCCGCGTCTGTTCATCAGTGCTTCTCCAGAATGTTTCACTTTTTTTGGGGAACCAAGAATGTTTCTTGCAGCAACAACATTAACCACCCCGCTCATAGGACAATGGCAGAGAAAAAGCACCTCTTCCCAATTGCCTTGAATCCACACATCGACCAACCAGTCCCCACGTTGTAGGATTCCACCTTTCAACAAAAAGCATGACATACAATTAGTTGGTTTGCCCATGCAAATCACTCAGCAAAGAAAAATAAAAGATACGCCAAAATCACATGCCGTGTCTAAAATAGTTTCTCCATCTTTAAGCCCACCAACAACAAACAATGTTTCACCAAGCACTGCAGCAGCAGCATATCCTCTAAAAACATTCATTGGTTCTTCAATCATCCATGCACCAAGACGAGGATCAAAAGTTTCAACGCTGGAAACCATTTTCTCACCATCATACCCTCCAGTTACATATCTGAACCAAAAATGAAATGTCTAATGAGCAAAGCTTGTTCGTTTACCAAGAATAAAAAGGTCAAATAAACAATTGACACATGAATGTAAGCATGTTCTCTCCCCCTACTTTTTCTTTTATTTGGATGAAAAAAAAAAAAAAAACAGCTCATGCAGTATGGTAAAGACTTACAGTTTGCCGTTGAAGACTGACAATGAGTGACATCCCCTTCTCGTATTCATGCTTGGGAGCCTGGTCCATAAACCTTCCCGTGGATCATAGCTTTCAGCTGACCTGCCAACACAAGAGAGAGCATCTTGGTGATCGATTGTTTTACAAAGCTTGCACACAACCAATCAAACTCAAAGTCAAGAATATAGGTAGATTCATATGCAAGTGCAGCAATGAGTCATGACAAAATGGAAATATTGATGACATTGGAGAGGCTGCAAGAATGCAAAGGATCACTAATACAGATTTAGGACAAATATTGCATTCCAAAGAACAGAAACACTAATGCTGAGGACATGTTTGGTAATGCTCCAAAAAAGTACGTTAATGACTTTCAAATAAAAAAAAAAAAATGTTCCTTCTTTTTTTAGAAAAAAGTGTTTGGTATCACCATCTAAAAAGTGCTTTTGTGAGAAGAAAAAGTCAAAAAAGTGCTATTAGCGTAAGTTAGAAATCCTAGACTCCAGCTTTTCTCACAAGGCAGAAGGAAACATCAAACACATTCTTAGTGCATTAAGACAGGATATAGATTTAATGATTCAATCCCTTAGTTCAACCAATCTCCTTGAGTTTGCAAATCCATCAGAGGTCATGCAGATGCTCTGTGCTGTTATAGATGGGAACCACCAGACTGCACCAAGTCTTTCACAAGACAATGCAACAACTACCATTACATGCCCTTTTTTTTTTTAATCAAAGAAAAACATTATGCCTAATTTACCCAACAGGATATTCACAGAATTTACATGTAAAGGCCTATCTTTGAAAATTTTACCCCATCCAAGCGAAGGGTGTACTCTTGAGTCTTGACCATCTTTTGTCTCCATCGTCTACCAATTTTTCAAATCTTACAAATTTCTGGCATGTCCTAAACCACTTAAAAAATTGGAATAAAGCAATGATATTGGCAACTGATGGTTGAATATTAGGACATAGTGATACTTTAAACAACATATCATGTATCAATTAAGAAGATCGATACACTAGGAAAACTTCATATCAACTCATGAGAACATCTCGTATCGGAAAAGATCAGGTTTGACGGGTGCCTTAAAATTGACTTTGAGAAAGCTTTTGACAATATTAGACAGGACTTCTTGCTGGAACTACTTCAAGCCAGGGAATTTTCAGATGAGTGGATGAGCTGGGTGAACTACATCTTATCCTTGCACGGCAGTCCTAATCCAGCTCAATTGCACTTTTCTAAAATCCTAAATCGAAATCCAACTCAAGGTGGATTCGCGTAGGACTTGCCTGCAAAACAATCATTTGGTTGCGACACCCTCATATCCCAATGGTGCAACTTGAGTTGGATTGAATTACTAATATTTTCTTCTCTATTTTTTTCATAGCTTGATGTACTTGCTTCAAGCTTGAACAAAACAAAAACAATGGCTCAACTTCCAAAGAAAAAGAATCAGAATCTTTGGATCAAATTAAAAAGGATCTGATGTCTCAACATAAGCAAATATCTATTTATCCTACCACAAACATTCAATTGTTTTGTTAAGCAATTTATCTTTTCCATGAATGCTTATGTTTTTATTGATAAGATGTTGGAACAAAAATGGTTAATAATCGAGTTATTCACAAGCATCACAAGTTAGGCTCAAAATTAAAAAGCTGGGATGAGCTTGGCTCAATTACAATCCGAGTAGAACTTGAGTTAGGACTGGCTCACTGAAGCTCATATCTTTTACACCCTGGCAATAGAACAAAGTTTCCTTCGTTTCATAGATCAAATCCATGCCCTAGCATGAACACTTTGAAAAACCATGTGCACAGTTGCACAACACCATGTTCCAAAGGACTGCTTTTCCTATTTTTCTTAAACTGATGAGGTGGACCAATATAGGCATTCACATTTTCAGCAAGCACACTCTCCTTGATCCTAACTTCCTTTTTGTTTTTGAAGGGCATCCAGGAAAAAACTCATTCAAATAAGTAAAAAAACTCAGCAAAAATTCTAACATTCAACATGTCATTATTTGGGAGGATCATAAACATGCATCAAGACTCCTTCCTGAACATTTACAAGCATTCACACCTACAAATGTACAAGTCAAGAGGCCAGAAATGACCTACCTGCCAAAAAACTTTTCATTCGATGGGATTACCATTCACTAAACAATAGTTGATCTTTAAATACTTCTTTATTTAGGAACAATCATGGGCACTCTATACGATGGCATCCCAATAATGCCAACTTATCCACATCAATTTTTAAAAAGAATATAATGGCCAAGAATGCTCCATGTTTTACGATTTGATTGGATCATATCCTCCTCTTTTCTTTGTTTTTTTTTTTTTTTTTTGAAAAATACAGTAGGGATGCCACCAGCATGGTTTGAACCCCTAGACCTTCCCCAACTAGAGAAGGATGCCAACCATCTAGTATAATAATAGTAGGATCTTACCCATGCAACAAATACTCTTTTCTCTTAAATTTGTCACAAGCGTCGCATGTAGTACATCAATCTTCCCCTTTAATTAATTTCATTTGATGGGATCATATAATCCATCAAATACTCTTTCTTTTGCAATTCATATAAACATCAACCACATGTATTAATTAGGTATTCAATTAATTTCATTTGATGGGATCATACAGTCCATCAAACACTGTTTCTTTGGAAATTCATATAAACATCAATCACATGCATTAATTAGGTATTCTCTTGAAACAACACAAGTAGCATATGACGAATTTCAGAGGACCCAAGCATCAGCCAGGGTCTCATTTAATCATCCTCTTGAACCAGCATCAGCACAGCAAGTGCCAGCTATATGGGGTAATAGGCATCCACCAATTGCTCATATGCTATCAATTCAATAAGGTATCTTTCTGAACCAATTCATGCATCTAAAGCACCAAGTATGTAATCTCAACAAGAATCAATCAAATAAAAAAAGGCAACTTGGTGCACAAGGTTCCCACCATTATGACGTGTCGAATGGTCAGATGTACACAGCCTTACCCTGCATGTGGAGAGGTTGTTTCCATGTTTTGAACCTATGACACCTAGGTCATAATAGAGCAACCTTATCAATGTGCAAAAGCTCACCTACTAAGAATCAATCAAACACTTCCTTAAAAATTAAGATCTCTTCGAGTTAGCATGTGCCAAACTAGTTAAAAACATGGTGTCACAAGCACACATCAATTGCTCCTTTTGAATTAGCATGCACGAGCATTGAACATGCTAACTACATGTAATCACATGCATCCATCAAGTATTCACTTTTTAAATCAATCACTCATTGCTTGCACCTATTGATAGCATTCTTCTGCCCAAACCCATTAATGTTCCCAAAATAATCAAGATATGTTGGGTGTGTAATATGTGGGTCGATTTCACAATACCTAAAACTAACACACTTATAGTTGGGTAAATTAGATGGAGGCCAGGATACTTTTGAGAGCATTTTGCCCCAAAGGCTTCCCAGTCAAAAATAATGAAGGTCCTTTTAAAATGAAAATCAGCACCATTGATTACAATTTATGATATTTAAATGGGCTAAAAACCAAAATATCATATATTTTTAAAGTTTTTTACCAATGTATCAAATGAAAACAAAATTGACCATTTCAATGATATGATTTCATGTTTCAATTTGATCTATAGTTCAGAAACATCAAAATTAGCTGAAATTTCATCTATAAATATTTTAGAAAATCAGGATAGATCAACAATATAGAATAAAAACTGATATGGTTTGTGCTATATTTTTGCACACTAGCTATATTGCAATCATCGATTTTTATGGGCTTGATGCATAGGGAAGAGACCTCCAAAATTCAAAAATTACTTATAAAAATTACTAGCTATGTTGAATCAAAAGGTGGCTAGATATCTTACAGCAAGTATCCTCTTCCATCATATCCACCAACAGCATACAGTACACCCTGAAGTTCTGCTGCAGCAGGAGCAAACCGCTGAAACAATAAAATAAAAAAATTTACCTTGTTGCATAAAGAATGATAGGATATAAATATAATAGTTAGATGGTAGAAGAAAACATAGTAGAACGGCATTTAAAATTTTATGGTTCAATTCAACAACAGTGAAGCTTATTGGGTCCTAATGCATGCCAAACTTGAGACTCTTCTTAAGATCAAATGTATATTTCATTAAAGCCTCTCCATGTTTGCATGTGAAAACTTTTGAACCAAACTATTTTTAAGTCTACAGGCCATTTCATCTTCACTTCCGTGTGTTGGTATATTTTAATCACTTTGAGGCTGTTCGGATGCATGTATAGTTTGTCTGGGAGATTTCCTAAATGTAGCTACTGCTAAGAACAAGTCCAAAACAGTGGGACGGATGTTTTTTTCTTAATAGGAAAACTCAACATCATGAAACCCTAGAAGAACTAGGGAACTGGAAACCACCTTTCTAATGGAATCCACAATCCTATCGGGATTAAGCGCTTCGAGGAAGGCCAGACTATATTGTTGCCTCCTCAATTTTCTTCTCTCTGGCCACTGACCCTTCCC
The DNA here is from genome assembly GCF_000442705.2 of Elaeis guineensis. Classification (NCBI taxonomy): domain Eukaryota; kingdom Viridiplantae; phylum Streptophyta; class Magnoliopsida; order Arecales; family Arecaceae; genus Elaeis; species Elaeis guineensis. The sequence continues at coordinate 7,523,659 of NC_025997.2, forward strand.
TTTGGCCAAATGGGAAGGTTATCCTTAAATATCTTTCAAACAGACCCTTAACTTGCATATGTCAGATTTAGGGCTATGGTCTTTTCTGACTCAAAATAAATATTTTTTAAAAAAAAGGTTTCTGCATCTGTCTTTCGAAAACTTACATGTTATCTAGCAGAAAAGGAAGATAAAAAAAAATGCATTGCACAGTGAAAGAAACAAAAATATGAAGACATGCTTGTCAAAGCATGAGGAAAAACATTAACAGAAGTCATATCATTCAGGAGAATTCCAAAAAAATAAATAAAAAAAAAAATCTTTTAAAATGTATCCGCTAATCACTAGATAATGTACCACAAGTGTGATATGCAACAATTAAGTCCACCGTTAACGTACACCAAAAAAAAAACTTAGTAAAACCTATTAACGAATCAGAGCAGTGACAAATAAGCACACCTTCTGAAACATTGACTGGCTGCCGATCCACCTTTCAAGAACCGGATCAAACATCTCAACATCTGAGAAACATTCATATCCATCTCCTCCACCAATAGCATATATCTTGTCATTCAAAGTAACACCAGCCAGACTTCCTTTTGCACAGTTCATGTGAGGACACATAGTCCACTCATCATTTCTTTGGTTGTAACACTCAACTTCATTGATGCATAACAACATCATAACCTCGTGAGATATACTTCGACTAGCAGCATATAAAAGAGAATTTGGTAAGGCACATCAAGTAATTAGTACCTGTGTGAAACCAAGAATTCCCATCTCCACCACCGAAAACAAAAATATTATCATTTAATGCAGCTGCAGCTGCATAGGAACGAGCACATCCCATTTGCTTAAGAGGTATGAGTGTGTCCTTTGATGGCGAAAATAAGTCTAAGGCTGATAACCATGATGTGCCATTAAAACCACCTATAAGGTAAATAACTTTCTCCGAACTCCAATATTGCTTAGCAGAATTGCTAGATATGTCATCAACAAGACATTTAGAAGGATTTAGCTTTGATTCTAGCTCCTCAACTCGATGCTTCAACTGTTGAATTTTTCTTCCAGAGTCTTCAATTACATCCCTCAAATGTTGTATTTCTTTATCTGATTCGGTCTGCAACATAACATGGTCAGAGAGGGGACAAACACAAGGTAGCGTACAAGCAGGCATTTAGCACATGCAATGCACATAGGAGTTAGTACAGATGGCTATGATTCTCCATAAAACATTTTTTATTACTTATATAGCGTGACAAAATACACTCCAACTTCTGGGAGGTTTACTTCTGTTCCTTATCTCACTCAAAATAGGATGCATATTTATTAATGGTAGAGTAGATCTAGAGGTTCGGTGAGTGGTGAGCATGTGCCAGATTGAGATGCTCAATCTCTGATACACTAATAAAGAGCAAAATGATGTTGGATGCTGCACAAAACCAGACTCAGGCATTCGCTTTTCATTGTACGGATGAAATATGTTCAAACAAAAGCATATTTTCAAATTATTTTTTCAGGCCTTATTCAAAAATTTTCAAAATTTTATTGTCCAAGTGGACCAAGCAAAGACAAATATAAGCTTCCAATTTAGCTCATGGCATTAACTGTTAAAATATAGCTTATTTTCATATGATTTTCATCATCACAGATTGATATGCTAAAAGTACTAACATGATGAACGTTATGAGGCATACATAAATTGATTCATTTAGCGAGTTGGAATTTAGCATAGTGAATATGCACCTGGACATCCATTATTCGGACAGGTTAATACCTGAAACAATCACCCATATTCAATCAAATGCAATTTCTTAGTCTCTACCAATAACATAGCTCTGAAAACTATTGGCAAGACAAAGTGTTCCATCACAAGTTTTGCCTTATTGCAAGCTATTGACAACAATATCAATGAGGAAATGGTACTCATGTAATTAAATCAAAAGGCAACACCTGCTTCTCCTCCATTGCTGCAGTTTTTTTTGTCAACTCATTGATGATGTGCACCAACTATAAAGAAAAATGGTAAATTAGCTTCAGGTCAAAAGCAAAGTGAAGAACAGAAAAAGAAAGGAAAAGATAAATATAAAAGAAGAAAAATAGGAGGGAATCTATTTTAGGGAGGGAAAATTTGGTTAGACTACCTCAGCATTCTTCTGATATAGATCAGGTACAGTTGTGTTTTCCTCAATCTTAGCTGAAACAAGTTATCCTCGGGAGGCCTATTTTCTTGTAGTATATTTGTGGATGTGCACCGAATTGAACCATCATTTATAGACTCCTTGGATGGTGCAGTCGACTGCCTGTGCTCAGCAGCCAGCTCTCTTAGTTTATGCAACATGCCCTGCACTGCAGTCTTTGATTCCTTATCAAAATGGTGTTCTGACAAGCTCTGGCCCTGCTCATCCAAACGAACACTAACATCTGGATGAAAACCCTGCACACTGTCATCCCAATCTTCCCAATCTGAAACTGGCTCCTTATGTTCCCTCTCTTCAGGAGCACTAGTTGATGTTCTACTTGAGCTAGCATGTTCCCTATCCCCATCATCGCAGGTAAATGATGAAAACATGTTCATATCTAACAAATCAGCAGGTGATGTAGAACCCTCCTTGGTTCCCCAGACCCATTGTTCGCATGCTCCATATTAGCAATTGCCTTCAATTTTGTAGATGGAAATGATGTAAAAGGATTAGTCTTGCCTGACCCACCAGGAGCTAGCTTGACACTTGCAGAAGGTGCGAACAATGAAATTAAGCCTCTCGTTTGTGCATGATCCAGGTCAAACCAGAAGTGCTTAACCGTATAATAATTATCCCCAATCACTTTCTTGTACTGGTTTTCCAAAAGAGGCTGGCATGGCATTTTGATGTAGATATGAACCTTGAACAAAGTAAACAGCCAGTGAAGGACAAGAAAGGATAAATAAAAAGAAATCTTTACATAATCATACCCAAACAGAAATATGAGCACTTCAATTTACTTCCAAATGAAGAATATTATGTGAAAAAACAAACAAAAAGAAAGCCATACATCTCGATGATACCTGTGCAGGAAAAGGAGTTCTCTGCATGCCATTATCAGTCCATGCATATGGGTCAATGTTCATCTGGCCATGGCTTGCAGCCTCATATATGCCATGCATCTTCCGGTCGGTATAATTAAAAAGAAATAATGGCAGGCCAGGCTCAATATTCTTCACATATGAGAAATGCAAGGAGGGTAAGCCTGTAAAACAAATCAGAACATGCATTGCTGAATCACTGACATTGTTTCTGATGATAAGCACATCCTGACAACCAATATAAACTAGGAAAAAGATTTATATCCCAATACATTTCTCATTCCATATAGACAGACTGACAATTATGAGGGAATATATACAAATCTGCTTTTTCGCTATTCAGACATTGGGAAAAGAGGGGAGTGAGAGGTTTGCCTGAAAAGCAAGACTTTGATTTTCAGGTTAAATAGTTTAGCCAATTCAGAAAACCCATTCTTATACTACTTTACTTTTCCCACCATCCAAGCAGATGGAAATTTCAATTTTCAAAAAGAAGAAAAAAAATCTGCATCCTTTTCAAAGCAGCCAAAAGACATTAAGGCCCTCTTTGGATGCCTGCTGATTAGGGGATGGTTAGCAGTTTAACCAGCCAAGGTTGAATCTATTCTACCCTCTGTTAACTGTTCAGCATCCAAGTGCAGCAACCTAAGATGCTCAATAGAATCAGTTCAACTGACAAACAAAGAACCTTTCTAAGGAAATATCAAGATCATATGACCCAAAGCATACACAAGTAACTGTTACATGCACGAGAGAGAGAGAGAGAGGAGAGAGAGAGAGAGAGAGAATATGGCAACTAACAAAATTTTCCAGATGAAAATAAATTGAGCTCAAATAGTTTTTGTAACACAAAATCATGGAAGCAAAGGTTACTGCCGAACCAAATAATTGGTTTGAAAGACACTCCTTCATAGTGTTGTGCGTGCATCCAAAGATCACTCCTCCTAGATCGCTCTTGCGCAAGTTCCTTGCAGTTGTAGAGCTGTTCCCACCAGTAGGAGACCATGGTGGTCTCTCCGGCACTATGATTGTCTGTGTTTTTTTCCCTCTCCCCATGCTATTTATTTCAAAAAAATAAAAAAAATAAATCAGCATACATTCATGCAATGAAGAAGTGATTCAAACAAATACTCATATGTCTACATGCAGAATAATCATATACCTTATTGGCACGATGTAACATCAGCTTAGAACTTAGATGAGGAAAGGGGTGGAGAATCTTGAGGGTGAAAAAAATCTTAGACTTTACTAATTTGATTAAAAAAAAAAACTCAAATAAATATGGATCAATCCTGCAGATTATCCTTATTTTAGCATTCACCATCATATTACTCAATGTAGGTTGCATTAATAGAAGAACCACTGGTTAATCACTAATGTCTTTAGAGGCTAACTAAGAGACAAAACTAAATAAAGGCACATAAACCTTTACACCAACAGACTGTAAAAACCTAAAAATTAGGCAGCTAATGCAGAGAAAAGAGAAATAACTAGATAAAAAACAGCATCATCTTCATAACTGAAAGCACAGAGTGGAGGGACAGAAATCAATCAAAAAAAAAAATTTATTGAATAGAATTTGCCAAAGGAATAAAAAAATTGGTAGCAATTTTCATATAAAGATGGAGAAATTCATAAAACTATCCTTTATAACATTCAGCAATCATAAACCTCAACGGCAAGCTGCATGAATAAGGGATATGCTGATTTATCACCAATATCTTAAATGACAACTAATTAAAAATACAAAATTAGCTATATGAAGGCAAACCTTTCCCATAAACCCTAAACACATAAATATCTGCTTGTTTCCATGTCAGACAAAGAGAAAATAGTCACATATACAATATCAAATAAATAAGTAAAAGCATAGAGAGAGAGAGAGAGCGCGCTTAAAAAAAATCTTATGGCAAATAGAAACCCTAGAATATACAAAAAATAAAACAAACTGGCATTTGTTAAAAAAGTAATCAAGTAATTCACGTTAACCACTCATTTACTAAATCCATCATTCAACAACTTCAATCGAATCTGCATTAATAGGAATTTTACAATTAAAATAGTAGAATCATTAGATGCTAACTATTTTTTTTTCTTTTGAAAAAACGACAGAATTGGTTATAGGCGGGCAAACCATTGCAGCCATGAACCCTGAAAACTTAAAAATTCATCAGTCAATGTACACTACATATATATTTTTTGAAGTAAATGGAGGAAGTAAGATACTTCCACCGTGTATTAAGATGATATAATGTTATATAATACAAAAGGGAGAGAAAATAAAGGACAGATGAAGAACCCTCATTGAGGGGACCCATCCAAACCAATGTACACTATATCGGACAAGAATAAATACCCATATACTTAACATCGCTAACTATTTAAAATCATAGAAAATAAAGATAAAAGACAATTTAAACGAAAAAAAAAAAGACAGAGTTCTTGGTGTTGAACAAAAACCTTAGAATTCGCCCAAGAATGCGGAAAAAGAAATTCCTCCTCGATTTCAAACCTGCCCGCGACTTGAATACAAGCTAGCGGTCCAAAAGAATAACCACATCCATAAAAACCTAAAATAATAGCCAAAACAAAGAGAGGGAGGGGATAGAATCAATACCAGCGATGGCGATCGTCGAACGGAGAAGAAATCGGTCCTTGTTCTGTGCGTCGAAGAGAGCAGAGAGAGACGGGGGGAGAGAAAGCTCGGTGAGGGGGAGTAAAAAATGAGGAAAGGGCTTAGGGTTTCATGGCGGAGTAATCCATTGGGATCGCAACGGAGAGACTTCACAGGAAGAGTAGGAGAGAACGAGAATGGAGGGAGAAAGCTTCGTTTTAAAATCGCTTCAAGAACCCTTTCCTCGTGCCCATTCTTGGACCAGCCAGCGAGCGCCGCTGCTGCTTAAGCGGGGAGAGTTCGGGATCGGGTCACCGCCTAGTTTGTTTAACGATCGCTTTTTTTCTTTTTTTTGTAGTACTTTGTACTTGGGCAACCTCTGGGGCATGGGCGGGAGAGAACGCCTGGTGAGTCGCGTGAGAGAGGAACAGAGGTTGCAGTGGTATGATAACGGGGCAGTGAGAGGATACGAGGAGTTCTTTTCTAATTAATATTAAAAAATATATTTATTTAAATAATTTAATTTCTAATTTATTTATCAGAATGATGTAAAATTAATAAAATATTATTTTAAATGACGTTTTACCATGGGCATGTCACCCTATATTTTCCACATAGATCATATAAAAAAAAATTAAACCTCAAAAAATATGATATTTTTAAAAACGTCAAAAATGCTATTCCAAATGACGTTTTTAAAAACGTCATACTCTTTGACATTTTTTTCTATCCAAAAAAAAATAAAAAAAATAAATTTATAAAAAAAATAAAAATTATAATTTTACTAAAAATAAAAATTATCATTTAAAATTAGTATCTCCATTTCAAATTATTTTTTAAAAAAATATCTAAAAAAAATTATGTAAAAAAATTAAAATACCATTAAAAAAAATCGAAAAGAAATAAAAATTATAATTCTAAAATTATTTAAAAATAAATTTTAAAAAAAATATCTCAAAAAATATCTTAAAAAATATCATAAAATAAAAAATACCATAAAATTAATTTTTTTCAAATTAATTTTTTTAAAAAAATATCATTAAAGAAGAAAAAATTGAGAAAAAAAATAAAAATTATAATTTTGAATGAATTTTAAAAAATAAAAATTGAATTCTAATTCAAATAAAAAAGATAATTTTAAATTATTTTGTCCATTTAAAATTAATTTTTTTGAAAAAAAATATCTAAAAAAACTTAAAAAATTTAAAAAATAAAGAATACCATAAAAAAGAAAAAATGAGAAAGAAATGAGAAAAAAATTAAAATTAAAATTTTAAATCTTAAAAAATTTTAATTTTAATTCAAATAAAAACCATCATTTCAAATTAGTTTTCCCATTTCAAATTATTTTTTTTTAAATATTTTAAAAAAAATTAAAAAAATAAAAGTGCCATAAAGAAGTCAAAAATTTAAAAAAATAGAAAAAAATAAAAATTATAATTTTAAATTTAAAAGAAATAATTTTTTAATTTTAATTAAAATAAAAGACATCATTTCAAATTACTTTCCCTATTTCAAATTAATTTTTTTTAAAAAAATTCAAACAAATAAAAAAAATTTCAAAAGAATTTATAAAAATAGAAAAAAATGATAAAAATAAGAAAAAAATAAAAATTATAATTTTAAGTTATAAAAAAATTAAATTTTAATTTGAATTCAAGAAAAATAAAAGAAAAAAAATGCCATACGAAAAGTGAAAAAAAAAGAAAAAATATGAAAAAAATAAAAATTATAAATTAAAATTTTAAAAAATAAAATTTTAACTTTAATGAAAATAAAAAATATCATTTCAAATTACTTTCTCCATTTCAAATTATTTTTTTAAAAAAATATCTGAAAAAAAGAAAAAAAATTGGTGTAAAAAAATAAAAAATACCATAAAAAAGAAAAAAGGGAAAAGAATTGAATTGAAAAAAAATAAAATTTGTAATTCTAATTTAAAAATAAAAATTATAATTTTAAATTTAAAAAAATAAAAATTATAATTATAATTCAAATAAAAAATGGTAAAAAAATAAAATTTTATTTATTAAAAAATATTTTAAATAAAAATTTTATTTATTCAAATAAAAATTCATTTCAAATTACTATGCCCATTTTAAATTAATTTTATTTTTTAAAATATCACATAAAAAAGTAAAGAAAAATAAAAAAACTAAAAAATCTTTTAAAAAAAAAATTGGAGAAAAACGCCAAAGGGAATGGCGTTTTTGAAAACGCCATTCCCTTTGGCAATTTTCAAGGTTAAATTCTAAAAAAAAAAACCTCTCTCCTTCTTCTCTCTCTTCTCCGACGTTTTCTCCTCTCCGCGGCACGGTGGCAACCTCCCGGTAGCGGTGAGCTCCCTCCTTTCTCTTTCCTCTTCCTCTTCTCTCCTCTTCCTCTCTCTCCTCTTTTTCCTTGGCCGCCAGCGACAAAGGGCCGGCGACAGGCCAGCGCTCCCCGACGGTGGCCCGACGGTGGAACCCGACCCTCCCTTCCCTTGGCTGGCCCCCTCCTCTCCCTCTTCCTCTCTCTCTCTCCCTGTTCCTCTCTCTCTCCCCCCTTTTTTCCTTGGCCGCCGGCAACAGACGACCGACGGGGGTGGCGGGCCCTGGCGGCGGCCCGACGGCTGCTCCCCGTGGCGGCCCGACGATGGCTCCCCACGGCCGACCCCCACGTGGCCCCCCCGACGATGGGCCGCGGCGGCCCCCCGACGGCGGCGACGGTGGGCCCCAACGGCAAGCCGCGGCAGGCCCGTGCAACCCTGCGGCACCCTTCTATTTCAATCTTTTTAATTTTTATTTTTATCTCATTATTTTTTATTTTTTATTTTTATCTCATTAGATTAAGATTTATTTTAAAATTTGATTCGATTATAATTTAAAAATTTTAAAATATATTACACTTCATGAAAATGTAGACCTGTCAGTTGACCAATGTAGATATCTACGATATCCGTATAAAATATATATTTGATTATATATTTTTGTATGAGTACCGTAAAATATATACATTGGTCAATTGATTGTCCAGTTTGGACAGTTTGGGAATTGCATTTAATTCTATAGGTAATTACATTATTCGAATGATATGCGGAGGGTTGGAGAGAAATTTTGGACAGTATTTTTCTTTAGTTCTCCTCACACATTTTCAGTCGTGTGGGAAGAACTAAGAAAAAATACTGTCGAAATTTCTTTCGATCCCTTTTGCATATCATTTGATTAATGTAATTAACCTATAGAATTAATGCAATTTCCGAATGGGATAAGATCTATCTGTACATATTTGTTGATGATATGATGCATTTATCATGTAAATCTTTTGAAACGATAAAATAATTAGTAATACTAAATATTTTGATTTTGATTTTATCATAGGTTTCTCCAAGAAAATGGCCAGTACTCGATTCGTATACTATTATATTATGATGGCATGATATAGAATGATGAAACTGGTGTGCAGTACAGTCACCCTGCAAATCGGATGATTAGAGTATCTTCATCATTATCACGTCAAAAATTATTGAACCATTTATCCAGCAGTATTTCTGTAGACAAAGAAAAATATGAAATAAAATTGAAATGAAAATCTCCTAATCTGTCGGGACAATTAATGCAGAGCAATTATATCTTAGTTCCAATTGATGATGATGAAGATGTCGAAAAATGCTAATCTTTCCTTTGAAATATGCAGAATGTCGATTTTTAGAATTATATATTCAAAAGAAGATGTACCGAGCTTTGGATACTATAGTCGGCTTTTAACTCAAGTGGACAATAATGTTGGGCCTTCCTCACCTTTCGTAACTCCTATGGTGCAAACGATAGTGTTGAGGTCGTATTTGTAGAACAACATTCCATTACTGTCGGCCCTAGTTGTCCAATTATTCAGAGTCCTATGGTGACTTCTCCTGTGTCTTCTGCTATGGTGACTTCTCCTTTGCTAGAAGTAGTGGTAAGTGCGGGAGATGACATTCATATAGGGAATGATGACTGAATAGTCGGTGGAATAAATTCTGATAATCTAGGCTTTGAGTCAGATGAAAGCGGAGATGAAGACTGTTGGATGGATGAGGACAGTAGCAGTAATGATGATGATGATGAAGATGAAATGATGATAAGATGTTCAGGCTAATATTAATGTGAGAGAACCTCAACCTCATTTGCACGAACCCCATAATTTTTTAATGATATAAATTTAGATGATGGTGGTTGTGTTAGTGCTAGTCGAAGATTGAACTCTAACTATCAGTTTTGGGACTCCTCGATGACTGAATTTTCTAAAGGTTTAATGTTTGAGATAAAGATTATGTAAGGAGAGCTGTTGATCTTTATCACATTATGAAGCATCGGACATACAATGTAGTTCAGTCATATTCGATATTATGGTCCGTACGATGCGCATCATCAGATAATGCTCAAAATTATAAATGAAGGCTTCGTGCTGCATTGTTGAAAAAATATGGATATTTTCAAATCACAAAATATAAGGTCCTCACATTTGTTTGTTTACGGGGTTGAGTCAGACCACAAACATGTCAGTGGAAGGATGATTGGCACACTAGTCCGACATATTATTGAGAAAGATTTCGGTGTCAAAGTTGAAGCTATTGTGGCAGTTGTTAATGATCAATTTCAATATACAGTGTCATACAGGAAAGCATGGTTTTGAAAACAGAAGGTATTGGTTGATATTTATGGAGAATGGGAGCCATCTTATGCTAAATTACTTATTATATGGCTGCACTTCAACATGCAAATTCCGGTACATTATTTCATGAAAATTTTTTCAAACTGTGAATTTCAATGTCCAAATTTTAATTATATTTTCTGGGCTTTCAAACCATCTATCCAAGATTTTACGCACTGTCGTCCTGTAATCAGCATTGATGGCACGTACTTGTATGGAAAGTTTAAAGGTAAGATGTTAATTGCAACAGGAATTGATATAGAGAATGTGATATTTCATTAGCATATGCAATTGTGGATGAGGAGATGACTGCAAGTTGGAATTGATTTCTTTTCCAGCTCAGAACACATCGTCAAAGATAGAAATAAATATGCTTAATTTTTGACAGGCATCCAGGTATATTAAATGCCATCGCAGATGAATCTATTAGATGGAGTCCACCACGTGCTTATCACCGATACTGCTTAAGACATATCTGCAGTAATTTCAACACTCATTTTAAAAATATGCAGCTGAAAAGAGCAGTATGGTAAGCAGGAAGCGCTCATCAAGTTCGCAAGTTCAACTTTATCATGGGTAGGATCAGAACAGTGAATGAAGAGGTTTGGAGCTGGTTGTCCAAGATAGAAAAGAGAAGTGAACGTAGGCATATGATAATGGCCTGCGCTATGATGTCTTAACTACAAATTTGTCGAAGATTTTTAACAGTGTTTTATGAGGAACTAGAAATGTGCCAATTACAGCTTGTGTTCAAATGACATTTTATCATCTTGTGAAATACTTCAATATGAGGCATGCCCAAGCTTTGAGATATGTAGAGGAGAATCTAAATAATCTTTTTACTCTCATATTGCAATTAAGATTGCTGAAGATCAAGTTAAAGCTAACCAGCACCGAGTAACAACATTCAACCTTCAAAGAGATATATATGAAGTGCTTACGAAGAGAGCAAGCGCAGGGTTACGAGATGGAGAAAATTCTCATACTGTTACTTTAGCTGAAAGAAAATATTATTGTAGAAAGTAGAGCATGTACAAATATCCATGTTCACACGTTTTAGCTGTGTCAAGAAATTGCTGTACATTTTAGTGGTTTTGTGGATGATGCATATACAATTACAGCATATATGAATGCTTGGAGCGGTAACTTTAATCCATTACCATATGAAGATTATTAGATGCATATACGTATGTTCAAATTATTCTTGATCATCATCGTTTGAGACCCAAGCAGAAAGGTAGACCAAAGTCAACAAGACTACGAAATAAGATGGATGATAGGCAAATAAGAAGTAAGAACCACTGTGGTATTTGTAAGGAACAGGATCATGACTGCCGTCGCTATCCTAGGATACTTCAACACACTTCAACTTCAAGCAGTGGAAGAAATTAAAGGCTCTGAAGATGTATTTTCGTCATTATTTTATGTATTTCTGTGAGATGAACTGAATTTTGTGTTTAAATTGTATTGTGTGACAATATTGTGTTTAAAATATATTTCTCATAAAATGAATGGCTATCATATCATATTTCTTATTTTTTAATACACTTATGATAATATCATTATTTTAGATTCATTAGCGTATTATGGCTTACGATCCGCGTATCTCGATCCTCGAGACAGCAGTATTCTTACATTGCAGGAGCACCATTGATCACAGACTATTTTAGATGACGGCGTAAGCATTCCAATCCTATTTACTATTTAAATTTTTTTTAAAAAGTCATATACATTATCAATTATTATATTTTATTGCAGGAGTCCAGACACCTTCGTCTACGATGATCTGATGCTGACTTCTGGAGGACAGAGGACATCCCACATAGAGTGCTGAATTATTTACGATATCTTGGATTCTATGGAGTATATCAGATCGGTCGTATACAGATGGATGTTGGTCTTATTACTGCTTTGCTTGAGAGATGGTGTTCAGAGACACACACATTTCATCTTTCATTTGGTGAGGCGATCATCACTTTACAGGATGTCAGTATCCTTACAGGACTACCAGTTGATGGCGATCCAATTACCAGAGTTGATCCCACGCTTACCATTCCGGAGTGGCAGGCTTTGTGCTTGCGATTACTAGGGTTTAAGCCCGATGCATATTTTTTCGATCATTCACGACTCAGGATTGAGTGTTTGGATGATTGTTACCGATATTTTTATATTGCGGATGATGCACCAGAGGAGATGGTGCAGCAGTATGTTAGAGGTCAGGTGCTGTGATTGTTGGTGGTGTCCTGTTACCCATACTTCATCGAATAAGATGAAGTTGATGTTTTTTCCATTATTAGAGGATTTAAACTTCGCTCGTAGACTCAATTGGGGCAGTGCAGTACTAGCTTGCCTGTACAGAGCTATGTGTTGGAATTTTTGTGCTGATTAGAGCGAGATTGGTGGTTATCTTATATTATTACAAGTATGTGAATTAAAAATTTTTATTTTTAATATTCAATTATATTTCAAACATTGGGTATATCATGTATGATTTTTTTAAAATTTATAGATTTGGGTATGAGAACGTATGCCGACTATCAGTCTATTACGACGACAGTTACTCGAGATGCCATCAGAGCAGCATGATCCTGATGTTCCATTCAGGCTGGACAGATCATTGAGATATAGGTATAAAAATATTACTTCTTTTATTTGAAACTTACTGTTTTAAATTCGATAAAATTTATTTAACATGAGTAGATTGTGAAACAGATGGAACGTTGCATTTAACGTTCATCACGTATCGACGAGAGTGGCACGGGTTTATAGGTGCCAGTTGAATACATTAGTTGATACATATAGACGGGTAAATTCTGAATTTTTTACAAATATCAATTTATAGTATTCATAATCTATTAAAATTTTAGTTTACTAATTTTTTTTTTTTAACTCTATCAATTTTTGTGGGAGCCATATACAGATGAGATATTGGCTATATTGCCGTAAATATGTACAGTTGGACATGACATTGGACTGTTAGGGTGCCACTTATTTGTTTTGATATGCTAGAGTGACATCTTTCCGATCGTGTCCTGCGGCAGTTTGATCAGATTCAGGGTATCCCAGAGTAGTTTGATACCAGCCAGGGCTTCATCGTATTGATTGACGAAGGAGAGCTCGTATTGACTGGCATATCAAACATGCTAAGTACATCGATATTTGGGATGTACGTCGAGATCACATTGTTCATGGTGATCCCATTTTGAGAGGTCATTCATATACCGATGACTACATGGCTTGATTTTTTAGCATTACAGTGCGAGTCATTGGACAGCCTCGGTATGCAGTTCCCGGATACGAAGGCGAGAGTTCTACTGTGCATCTTTTGGTAAGACTATGAAAATTAATTTATGTTGTTTGTGTTATATTTTTATTTTATATTTTACAGTATATTGACTGTTTTATTTTTATTTTGTAGACTGATTCTATATCGGGTCTTGTGTTGGACGCTCATCGTGCTTTATCTACGACTGATGAGGACGAACGGATTCGGATACTGCGTGAGATAGAGAGAACAAGTTTCAGAATATTGGTGGCGATTGGTGTTGATCCATATAGCTGTGCGCCTGGGTATGGAGCAGCCGATGTGCCAGATATGAGATATACGCCGTCACCATATGTTCAACATATGTCATCACCGCATATTCCGCAGATGTCATCACTAGATGCTGCACAGATGCCACCACCTTTTGATCCACAGATGGCAGCGCCTTCTTCTTCCTACATCCCCCAGATGATATCATCGGATACCAGTTGGCCACATAAGTATGATACTTTCTTTTCAGGCCCATCCGTATATCCAGATGAGAGGGTTGAGCGGATCACTCAGTCCGTAGATAATCCGACAATATCTGTTATTCCTGAGTAGCATGCCAGCAGACCTTCTCCACTGATATAGGAGAGGAGCCATCACAGCAGGAGCAAGAGCAGCCGTTGAGGACCTTCCTGAGAAGGTCCAAGCGACCACGGGCACCACGACGTCTTTGTGGGACTTGATCTTTTTTAGATTTGTACTTAATATTTCTGAAACTTTTATTCTACTATTTTTTGTATGCTTGACATTTTTATTCTATTTAATATTATTAATTATTAATTTTATTTTATATTATTTAATTTCAAGTGATCGGATATTATGCTTTGTGGATATGGTTACACATACTCTAATATGTCTCAGAACATTAGGAGAGAAAAAGTTATGCTAAAAGGACTATAGAAATTATAATGTAAATAATAATAGTATATCGGATAATTTAATTATGAGATGAATTGGATCGCACTGGTACATCTTAATCTGGTACGGGCACAAACAGCTACGTACGGTGTGGTATTGAAAAAAATTTTGAATTAAAATTTTTATTTTTTTAAATTTAAAATTATAATTTTTAATTTTTTCTCATTTTTTTGAAATTTTTTATGATATTTTTTATTATTTTAACCCCCACAAATTTTTTTGAGATATTTTTCTAAAAAAATTAGTTTTAAATGAAAAAAATAATTTGAATTTATATTTTTTATTTGAGTTAACATTTGAATTTTTATTTTTTTCTCATTTTTTTCTTCTTTGTTTGGAATATTTTTTAAGAAAAATAATTTGAAATGAGAAAAATAATTTGAAATGATATTTTTTATTTTAATTAAAATTAAAAATTTTATTTTTTTAAATTAAAAATTATAATTTTATTTTTTCATAATTTTTAAATATTTTCTTTTTATGGTATTTTTTTATTTTTTTATTTTTTTTGACATATTTTTTTAAAAAAATTAATTTGAAGTGGGAAAAGTAATTTGAAATGATGGTTTTTATTTAAATTAAAATTAAAATTTTTATTTTTTTAAATTTAAAATTATAATTTTTATTTGGCTCTCATTTTTTCTTTTTTATGGTAATTTTTATTTTTTAATTTTTTAATATTTTTTGAGATATTTTTTTTAAAAAATAAATTTTAAATGGATAAAATAATTTAAAATTATTTTTTTATTTGAATTAAAATTAAAATTTTTATTCTTTAAAATTCATTCAAAATTATAATTTTTATTTTTTCTATTTTTTTATGATATTTTTTTAAAAAAATTAATTTGAAAAGGAGATTGTAATTTGAAATGATGTTTTTTATTTGAATTAAAATTAAAATTTTTATTTTTTTAAATTTTAGAATTATAATTTTTATTTCTTAAAATTTTTAATGATATTTTTAGTTTTTTTTATATAAATTTTTTTCAGATATTTTTTTAAAAAGATAATTTGAAATGGAGATACTAATTTTAAATGATAATTTTTATTTTTAACAAAATTAAAATTTTTTTATTTTTTTATAAATTTAATTTTTTTATTTTTTATTTTTTTTTGATGGAAAAAAAATGCCAAAAAAATATATGACGTTTTTAAAACTATCATATTTTTTGAT
Organism: Elaeis guineensis; assembly: GCF_000442705.2. Taxonomy (NCBI): domain Eukaryota; kingdom Viridiplantae; phylum Streptophyta; class Magnoliopsida; order Arecales; family Arecaceae; genus Elaeis; species Elaeis guineensis. Next base: position 7,539,392 of record NC_025997.2, read on the forward strand.
GTTTTTATTTTTTATTTTTTTATTTTTGTGATCTACGTAAAAAATATGGGGTGATGTGGCTATAATAAAACGTCATTTAAAATGACGTTTTATCGATTTTACATCATTCTGATAAATAAATTAAAAATTAAATTATTTAAATAAATAATTTTTTTATATTAATTAGGAAAAGAATTCGGATACGAGCATTAGTTGCCCGATATACGTGCTAATTACTGGTAGTCTGCTGCGAAGTAACCGCCAGGCGCTGGCCAGCAGTAATAGGCCAAGACTTCTAGACTTCCCTTGTCTTTTATTAGTGGCCTTTGGTACAGCATATTTTATCACACCATAATGATCATAAAGTGATTTTAAATCATCCTATTTTTTAAACCATTCTCCAATCCAATAATGAAATATCCATGTTCGAGATCTGTAGTCCAATCCATATGACTTAATACTAGCTCACTGCCAATGTAAGTGATAATGGTCACTGATATTAATAAGTTTAGGGTGACCGTGTCCCTCCTAATCACCATTGAGTAGATGCAGACTTGCAGCAAAGGGCAGGAAAAATGCATGGGAAACCTCCAAAAGCTGGTGCTGTATTAACTATATCATCATCACAGAAGCAACAGATAAGCTGAATTCGCAACAACAACAACAAAAACAAGAATAACTACAATAGTAATAAACAGGTAATAAAAGAAATAAAGCTGCCATAGTCCTGAGAGTTGTTGCATAAGCATAAAATTAACAGCCCATAAAACAACACGTCCAGGTTTTATTAGCCTCTCTCTTGTAGAAGAAAAAGTCTTTAGGCATCATATGTGATAGCACCATATAATCATATTAGAGCGTATATTCATCACTTTCTAATATACATATAATAATATATTTAATATCTATAATTTTATTTTTTTATTTAAAATTTTTAATAATAAAAATAACTTTTATGTTCTCAAAAAATTATGACATCTTGTAATCATATTATGACATCATGTGGTCAGATTATGACTTTCTGCATACAGGAATTATGAAAAAGTCATAAAGAGAGAAAGATATTTTCATCATTGAAAATTTACGAAGTTTTAAATGACTAAAATGCTCTCCCTTATCACATTCTGTAGTCAAATTATGAATAGGAAGTCATAATTCACTGCAAAATATTATAATATGATCACATGATGTCATAATTTTTTCAGAAAAAAAAGGGTATCTTCGTTATTCAAAATTTCAAATAAAAAAAATGGAACTACAAGCATTAAATATAGGATGAAAAGAGATTGCTAGTAGCCCAATTAGATAAGATGGTGTATTTTTTCTACACCACATGTGGTGTACAAAAAATTACTCCTCATAGAAATTTGACTATATACATGCCCAATTCCCCAAGATAACTTCAGTGGTGTAGACGTCCATGGGCTGAGGCCTCAGTCCAGTTTGAGATGAGTTTGGACCGGATCAAAGGTGGACCAAGAACGTCAAGTTTAAAACCGGCCTGGGTGCACGTTCTGTGTTCGAGCAGCAGGCTGGGTTAAAAGTGACATCGTCTTAGTACCAAACGAAGAATGGACACGGCCTGATTTATTTGGGTATGGGGATTCCATGCCCACAACCATTCGCCTTTGTCCAGGAATTTGGATCTGGCCGTTAGCCTAGTCAAACCGGCCCCGCCCGTTGACAAAGGTTGCAGCTACTGTGCAAACATGCACTAACCAAACAGAGATGAAGGCAAGCAAGCTAGTGAAGGGTCAATGAATCTAACTCGCTTGGCTACGTGTGTTGAGCCTTTCAGGGGACATCATCATGTGAGTTGAGTTCGGCCTCAAGCCACCATAGCAAAGAACGGAGGGTGCATTTGGTTGATGGCTGGAATAGGAATGGTCATATTCCCTAATTTATTTGGTTAGTGATTGAAATTGAAATATGAATCAAAATAAGATTTAAAGATTATAAAAAAGTCCGGATTAGATTTTGTGGGATTGGAGTATTTCTGTTTCCAAAAAATTAAAATGGAAATGAGACTCCTTCCATTAAGCAGTTGAAATAAGAGTTATTTATTTCCATTCTAATTAAATAACCAAATATGCCCCGAAGCTATTCAAACTATTTTTATGTATCTAAATCAAATTTTAGCTTTACCAATGCAAAGGAGATCCCGACAATGACTGGTCCAGAGCTCTCCCACTCATCAACCTTCATAGAAAAACCTGATTGTCTTCGCTTAAACCATTCCATACCTTGGCAGGCATACTAGAGGTTGCATTGCTCTCTCTTGACGTTCACCAAATCTAAATCTTGTTGGTAAACTAGGACGTATGCATATTCATTCTCCACCAAATTATCAGGCTGCAATCTCTAAGTATATGATGAAGAAATGACCGCTCTCTATTTTCATTATATGCTCCAAAATTCTAGGAGTTGAAATCCTTTCTATCCCGAAGATTAGCTAATCAATAACTCTTTTAAGGATCCAATGAGCATACAAACTATCCATTAGCGTTCTTCATGGGTGTCGTAAAGCTTCATGAAACTTAGGACTGTTAAAATACTATGCTTACTTGTCCAAGGAGCCACTAAAACATAGAATTCAATGTTAAAGCAGGAAATAGTTTGGAGTCCCTTCATGTTAGCCAACCGTGATTAAATTCCCAATCTGCTCGTTAGACGTATGTAAAAGAATAAAGGAAAGAGGAAAACTTCAATTCGTAGCCCTTGCTATCTTGTTGATTGGGAACATTTCATACTCTGTATCAGGAATCTGTGTTGCCGTAATGCAAAACCCAGTCCGAACTCAATTATAAAACGGAGGGTGAGAGGAAGGGCTGGCGTGGAAGAAGGGAGAGGAGGAGATGGATCAGGACTCAGGAGGGGAGAGAAACCGCGAGCGAGAGAGAGGAGAGAGAGATTGGGAGAAGAGGAGGGGGGAGAGATTGGGAGTGAAAAGGAATATTGTAGGATTAGGAGGAGGGCAAGACAGACGAGAGATTGGGAGGGACAGATTAAATTCCGTTTGATACTACACCCAATATTGGACTTTCATCGGGGCCGATACTACACCCAAGCCCCGTTGGAATTTTCTTGGACCGAATTTGAGGTCCAAGCCCGATGGGACGACTGTCCTGATCACGAGCCCCGGCCCGGCGCCCATTTGGATTACCGTGCTTCGCAGTCGTAACGAAGCTTTTCTTCCATTTATACCATTTTAGCACTACTCTTAATATTAAAATCTTGGAGTCAAGAAAATTTTCAATAATGTGAACGTCCCTACTCGATCTTAGCACCGTTACTCAATATGTGAATTATATTCATATTGTTAGATGAATGTCTGTTCAGGACATCATCTTTCAAGATCTTTTCAATACCGCACGTTGCAGCAGAAAGAAAGAAGAAATAAAACAGAAAGCAATCAAATACGTGGATCAGCAAAAAAAAGCTCATCTCCACGGACATGCAAACTTCATTATGAGAAAAAAAAAATATTATAAGAGAAATCTCACTCTCAACCCTCGTACACCAATCTCTCTTCACAGGAAATTCTCCCTCACAAAAGCTTCTCTCTAGGAAGATCCTCCCGAACCTCTGAAGCAACCGCTGTCCGCTGTCCAGAAGCCTACTTGCGCCGCTCCTCTCAGCATCTCGCGTCTCTCTCTCTCCATGGGTTCTTTGATTTTCCACTGAAGGAAACCATGCCACAACACTATTGCGGTGAACATGCCCTTTAAAGACTTAAAACCCAAAAAGAATAGGACACAGACTCCTACTGTACCCAAAAGACCATCCAGACCATCGGATCGTGATCGGTAGCTCCTAGGGCCGTTGGATCTCGACCGACAATACCAGAACCACACGATTGTGCATCGGTCCACGAAATAAGCGTGGACCATGAGAAATCGAAGGAAACGATCTCGGGTCCAAGACCCCTCTGTGCACCACCGATCCATCGTGGATCGGGCTATCCGGGCTCTAAATCCATGCGGGCAGCGTGGGCCTAGCCTCAACGCATTTTGCATACTGGGCCGGCCCTGTGCGCCCAGGCCATGCGCTGCCACGTCTGGGCCGTGCGCGCCACTAGCCGCTGGCGGTCTTTCCGTCGCTTCGAATTTCATACCAACTTCAATCGATCATATCTCAGCCATCTAGACTTTTAATTAAATAAAATCCTCCCATGCCCTCTCCCACTCGCTCAAAAATTTGTATATCAATCAATAATTCCATATTTTTCTAACCCTAAAAAAAAAAAAACATAAAATAAAATTGCTGGGCAACGAACGCCTATCTTTTCCTCCGAAACCAAAAGCAGAATGAGCGTGGATCTGCTATCTTGCATGAATCACCCACCAGGCAAAGTGGACGTGTATCTAACGGGTCTGACCACATGGTCACCAGGTAAAGTTCAGCCCCATTTTGCTGTTTGACAACGCAGAGCCGATTCATCGCTATTCCGAATTCCGAGAACGAAGGCCAGAGCCACGCTCGGAAGGCAAGGAAAGGTGGTCTTTTTTCTTTCCCTCGCTGGTTGCTTTCACACCAACCAAGTTTCCACGATGTTTAAGGGCCATAGCTTTAAGGGACAAACCCATCAGGAACGTCTGATCGACGGGTCATAACAATTTCTATATCTTGCAAACACTTTCACTACTGGGAAGCAGAAGGAAGTGGACTTCAGTCCATCTTGTCCCAGAAAATGATGAGGGTGACAAAATCCAATTCACGTACCCATAGATTGGGGGTCCACCTCTCAAGTTTTGGTACGTGCCAGTTGCTCCCATCTAATCCGAAATTCAAATTCCGAAAGTGGGCTCAAGCCCTGTTTTAAATGAGCTCAGGCCCTCCATGAGAAGGCATTAACACGCACTGCCCCAATCACGCCAACGTGGATTTATACGCATATCCTAGAATATACTTGCGATCACAGACTTGGCATTGGAGCTGACAAGGGTATCTCGTTATTTCTTTAAACAACATGGAAAATAAAGTTATTTGGGTGGTAAACAGAGCGGTAAAAAGTATAGGTTGGAGCTCAATGCTGAGTCTGTTTGACGAGGCACCAGAATTGTTTAATAGTGTTTGGAGTCTTTGGAATTACATGCGAGTAACATTGTCAGAATTATTACCTCAATTTGAAACCAAAGCTGTCATAAAGCCATGCCCACATGCGAGTTTTTTATATAAAAAAAAAATGACATAGCAATCACCTGTTGCTCTGGATAGAATCCAAAGCTAGATCTTATGATTCTTATCATGTGTCCTCCCCTCTCCGTCAAAAGACTTTAGACTTTCTCCTCGTTTGTTCGAATTTGAACGTTAGACCTGCCAAAAAGACGCTCTCTCCTCGTGTTAACGCTGCTTGGCTGGCGACGCATGGCGTTCGTACAGCCAAGTGGTGTGAAATCTCGAAACTTTTGTTACACCCACTCTCGACTCACTTCAAGCCCAGTTGGCACGAGTCAACGTTCTCGTTTTGAAAGAATTACCCTCGGGTTAACACGACTAACTTTTGTTGCAACCACTCGCGGTAAAATCCTTCGGGTTTGGGACCGTCTGATGAGCTTGCAGTTGTTGTACCACCATCGTCAGGTGTTACAGGGCCGTTTCCGTTACCCGTCTCATCAGAACAAGGGCCACTATTTACCGAGCCAGGTTCCCAGATCAGAATCCAATGGGAACATCTCGATCGACCATTGTTTAGTTCCTTGGTCCCCTCAAGTCCAGCCGCAGCACACAGAAAGCCAGATCGCCAGACTGTTCCCACCGGTCCACCCATGCTCCCCAGCCGCTCCAGAATAAATATTCCACCCCGAGTGCCTCATCCATCGTCATAATTGTCGCCCCTCCTGACTCCAATAATTTTTTTTTTTTTTTTAGTGGACCCTGACTGCAAGTATTCATACCCCCACCTCTCCTCTTCAACTCAAAGCTGATCTCCTCCCTCGTTTGCCCCTCGAATCAAGTGATTCACAAACATATATACCACCAAATCCCCAAAAGAACCCCAGCTCTCCTTCGCCTTGTATCTTTCTCTTTCTCTACTTCAAATGTCGATGGAACAATCGCCGACTATTCAGCCTGGGCCGTCTCCCAAGCCTACCAAGAGGTCCCTGATGAGCTCTCTAATGGAAGCCGACACCCCCACTCTCGAGCGGTCCTCCTCCTTCAAAGAAGACTCCTATTTGGCCTCCAATCTCAAGCCCGGAGAGCAAAGAGCGCTCCAAGAGCTCAAGAATCTCCTCTCCGCGTCTTCCTCGTCGAAGCCTCTCGCAATGTGGGGGGTTCCGCTTCTGGGGCGGCTGCCGACGAGAGGGCCGACGTGGTTCTGCTGAAATTTCTCCGGGCGAGGGATTTCAGCGTGGCCCAGGCGCATGCGATGCTGGCGCGGTGCGTGGAGTGGAGGGAGGAGTTCGGGGCGGACGGGGTCGTCGACGAGGAGCTGGGATTCAAGGAGCTGGAGGGGGTGGTGGCCTACCTTCACGGCCCGGACCGGGCCGGCCACCCGGTTTGCTACAACGCCTACGGCGTCTTCAAAGATCGCGAGATGTACGACCGGGTGTTCGGCGACGGGGAGAAGCTGAAGAAATTCCTCCGCTGGAGAGTCCAGGTGATGGAGCGAGGAGTCCGGCTGCTCGAGCTCCGGCCGGGCGGGATCAACTCCATCATACAGGTCACGGATCTTAAAGATATGCCCAAGAGGGAGCTCCGGGTGGCCTCCAACCAGATCCTCTCCTTGTTCCAGGATAACTACCCCGAGATGGTCGCCAGAAAGGTAGATCACTGTTGGATTCTTGGATGATTTATTTTTTTCTTGGAGTAGGTTTGATTAATTTTTAGATGTGCAGGTGTTTATAAATGTGCCGTGGTATTTTAGTATGCTGTATGCGATGATCAGTCCCTTCCTGACGGAAAGGACCAAGAGCAAGTTCGTCATCGCCAGAGAAGGGAACGTGGCCGAGACCCTTTACAGGTAATTTATTAACCAACCCCCTTTCTTTCTCTCGCTCTCTCCTCTGCGGCTCCTCTGTGTTTCATTTCCATACTTCCAACTGTTTGCATGGTGTCCTTGGATGGGTTCTACTCTTTGCAACTGCTCCATTCTTAAATGCTGTTCTGATCCCTGAAATTAGGTTCATTAGGCCGGAGTTTGTGCCGGTCCGGTATGGAGGTCTGAGCCGGCCCGGGGATCTGCAGAACGGTCCCCCCAAACCGGCATCTGAGTTCACCATTAAGGGTGGGGAGAAAGTAAACCTTGAAATCGATGGCATTGAGGTATTCTCTCTCTCTCTCCCCCCCCAAGCTACTTACTTTTCTCGAAATATTTGAATCCTTCGACTCTAGTATACTGTCGCATTTGAATTCCATACCAAGCGTGAGATGATGTGTCCTGTTCACGTGGTAGGGCCCTGATGGTAGCTGTTGAGTTGTGTGACTTTGTCACGGGCCACCTATTTCCTTAATTACTTCCACGTTGGTTGACATGAGATCGTAATTTGGATCAGGCTGGAGCACCATAGCGTGGGACATAGCGGTGGGGGGATGGGACTTGGACTACGGCGCCGAGTACGTGCCGAGCGAGGAGGGAGCTACACGATTCAGGTGGAGAAGACGAGGAGGATTCCGGCGACTGCCGAGGAGCCGATCCACAATGCCTTCACGTCGAAGGAAGCCGGGAAGTTGGTGCTGTCCGTGGACAATACCAGCTCCAGGAGGAGGAAGGTGGCGGCCTACAGATACTTTGTCCGCAAACACTCTGTTTAGTTACAGAGTTAGGACTTGGGAGTGATTTAGCTTCTTGTTTTACTTAATTATAACTAGGATAGGAGTTTCCATCCTTCTATGTTGATATATGGAAATGCAGCCTTTTTCCCGTGTTAAGCATAGCGAATGAGTTGAATATTTTGTGTATTACCCCCCAAAAAAATGGTATTTTGTTGTGAAGTAATCCTAGGTTGTGCTTCCAAGTTCTAGTGGCTGAGGCCGAGGCAAGCGGATGTGCACCTAATCATAGCTTGTGGGTTTTACTGCCTGGAAAGAGGGTACTTGACAACAAAAAGAAAGCTGCCTTCAAAAAGATGACAGCAAAGAGAGAGCGTGGGGCTTGTGTTGGTGTGCTTTTTGTCAGCATGAGCAAGTTCGTATCCAAATGTCGAGACATAAAATCATCATTTCAATTATATTCAAAATGTAAATGAGATAGAATGTCTGTATACCATGGATCTCCATGCCCCAAGGATCTCAAAGACACCTAATTATATATCCCTAGTCGAACATTTATTGAACAATATTATCCCAGATTAACCTGTTCTCGATTCAGTATAAGATGTTCACCTGATATATATTTAGAATAACAGTTTCACAAAAGGGTTGCACTAGGTTTCCAGATCAAGGCTAGATATGTGGGTAGGGAGAATAGAGCGACCTTGTCATGATACCGACTCTCATTTCTTAGTTACCGTTCAACAAATATCAGCATGCACATTTATTATGTACACGATTAAAGCATGAAGACCACAATTTACCTACATGTCAGCTTCTTATATGATTAGCCTGTCTCAACATTAAACCAAAATTCTGTAGGGTTTAATATTTGTTTTGTCTCTGCTTTTGTGTACCGTGTTCTATATACCTCCATTCGTTGTTCTAACTCAAGTAACAAACACGATTTTTTCATTGGTCTGACCATATACGGTAACTCGGGTAGTTGGTACGTGATGATTTTTGCTAGTACCCTGTTTTGGATGTCGGATTAAGATGCCTCAAGATAAGCTGTTTGCTCCTGAGGAAATCTTAAGAGCCAACAAAAGCGGTGAAGAAATTTGAGAAAGTTGAGACGGTGACGGAGACCATTATCCCATTCTCTGAGGCAAGCCATTTTTAATTGAACTTCTTATCCAAAATTTTTAGGAATGCTGATTCCATGGGCCGTGCAGCCTTTAATTTTATTGCTAGTAGTCTAGTTCTCTTATGCTCCTAAACTACCACACAGAGTGGGGGAGTTATTGGAGGATACTGTTTGGACTTCCAGAGGGCTGTCTTTATATCTAGAAACAATGCGCACATGTAAAGGAGTAATAATGATTTTAGATTTGGGATATATTTACTGTAGTCTTAATTCTAGAAAATCTTAAATAATTAATTTATAATTAATATTTTTCTGATGCATTATGTCTTATATATATTCTCGCGTTGGTTCAGAAGCTTCTTTTCCTCTTTAGATTTTCTTAGAATTTGTATATACTGAAATATTTGTTTTCAAAAAGTTATCTCTTGTGATAAAATCCAGTTGTCACTCAGAGTGCATTAGTGTTAGAATCCTTTCTCAAACAAGTCTAGTATCTTCTAAACAATTTAAGAGAGAACTAACTAGTATTATTATAGAAATATTCAAATATTTAAAAGGATAATTTGATCACAACTTTTTGGAAATTAAAAAAATAAAAATAAGAATATTTTATTTTTAGATTAAGGTGGAAACAAGTAAAATTTGAGCAAGGCAAGTTTAACTTTGGCTTGATTTGTTTTATAGCCAAGCCAATCTCAAGATCTGCTCATTTAAATTTTGAGCCAAACTTGACACGCTCACAAACTTCTCACTAAAAAGATTTGGTGAGAGCTTGAAATCCTTCAAAACATTTACCTATATTGTTTGAACTATTTTTTTTTTAATCATAGCTCAATTCCATAATCAAATTAAGCATATCTCTAGCTCGACCACTTGCTGAACAAGCGAGGCAAATTCAAGCTAAATTTTGAGTTGAACATGAGCTGGCTGCGAACAGCTTACTCTTCTTGCCAATCCAAACAAATACAATAAACATATGCAGTAAGTGAATTACTGTGGTTGTATTGGAGGTTTTGATTTTTCTTGGCTTTTGAACATTTAGACTTCACTAAAAGATGCTTGCTCGTTGAAACAAGACTCTGCAATAGTTGTGGGACGACGGGTTTGTTTGTTACAATCCCTATGCGATGTTTGTGCGCCAGCAGTTGATGGCAGACATGGATGGGCCTCCTTTTTCTCCCCAACTTCTCTTCTGAATTTCTGATGTTCTGTATATCCAATCAATTGTTACGTATCTCATCGGGTTAATTAACACATAAACTCCCATGCAGTTGGTTTCGATAAAATAATAATGATAATCGATGATGTGCACTGGAACATAATCGACAACTTAATTAATGATTATTTTTACAGCAAATAATGTCTAAATGCCGGTCTTTTTGAAGTCATGCTATATTCCGGACATGCACATGCATGGCTATCTGCCAATTCTGATCATACAAAAGGAACTGTGGTGGTAGCAAGCGATTAACCATGCCGGTGGGTCACGCCTGCTCCCCATGCGCCACGCCAATTGAATAGGACCTTTGTTGTTCACCTAGGAAAGTCCCTTTTCTAACACTGTACAACAATAAGATCAATGTTATATTACGACTATTACAAGTCTGAGCTAGTGTAGCAAAAATTTATGCCATGACACTGCCACCGGTTCCCAAATATTATATTATAGATCAAAATGATAGCGTTGTCGCAAGGCTCCAAGAAGTTGCTAACGTGGCTGAAGCTGAATGCCGTCCAAGATCTGCAACATCAATTAGTATCTGCAAAGAAAATTCATACTCGTAGAGAATATTCTGATGGAGGATACTTTGTTTAAGTTAGCTGAAGCTTTAAGAACAATAAAGATAAAAGATAGTAAGAACTAGAAGAGCGAAGAGGATTCTCCTTTCTCTTCTCTTAAGATTTGTCTTTCTCTTGAATTGTTTGTATTTTGTTTGCTTACGTAAGGATCCCTTTCGTATCTCTTTTATATGGAGGTTGAGTCTGTAGGTCACTAATCAGAATTTATGAGTTTATTAGGCCTAATTCTACATGTTGTTAGATCTTTTTATTGAGAAAGAATTTTTTTTATTTTTTTTAAATCAAAATTATTAGTCGTGGATGTTAGATGTAGGTTTCATATGTATGGCTGATTGAATTGATGGTTTTAGATCCATATTTGATGTGACCTTATGATATTATCTTAGATGTGTCTCAAAGAAGATTAATTCCGGTCAGTGGATCTCTTTGCAACATATAGGATAAGGTAGAATATAATAAAAGAGAAAAGGCTAGTTTCACAGTCTCCTTGACTTGAAACCGAACTCGATGGTCGAGTTTCACAATCACATATGTCCGTATACCCTAGGACGGCCCGTGATACAATGATCCTGCAACACACAACATCTGATTTGATGTAACGCAGGACGTTTCGTGACTATATACGTGTATATGTGTATCTCTCGACTTGGAGCAAGCTTCGCTCCACCCAGTTTGAGGGAAGGTAAAATATAATTTTTTTTAGAAAGAAAAACGAAAATCTTTGAGTCGAAAAGGGTAATGCAGGTGGGCCACAGTGGTCAGCGGGCGTCACGGGTGATCCACGTACAGCGTGTCGTCGATTGGTAGCGTCCGTTTTGCACCTGTCTCGTCGATGGCTGTGACAATGCAGCGGAATTTAAGCAAAGAAAAGGTTCGATCAAAGCAAAGGAAAGGAAATGGGTTTTGATTGCTTGAAAAGGACTCGCTGATTGGACCCATCGTGGCCTTTACGAAGATGGTCCTTCTATTGAAGGCACCGGGCATGGAAACGTCTGTTGAAAGGCTTGATGTAGTCCATAAATGTTTAGAATTAAATGCAACCATCCTAAAGAAGTTACCATGCTTCCAAATTTTGTTAGATCTGGATACTAGACAATGCAACTGTCGAGGTCTAGGCGGGGAAATAAAATCTAAAAATTACTATATTTTCAGCTTCAGACTGGTTTCTAATGCATGGGGCATGCACATATTTTGGACCGTGTTCGATTGGATAATATCTATGAAGTTTTTTTTTCCAATATTTATTAAAAATTATAATTTTATTTTTTTATTAAAATTTTAAATAATAAAAATATTTTTTTATTTTAAAAAAATTATAACATCTGATGCCCTCTTATGATATCCATAGCCTGTTTATAGCATTCTGAAGACATATTATAATTTTTTATTTTTAAAAAATTATAAAAAATATTTTTTTCAAATATCATAACAGGTTACGGAATGTATAATTTTTAAAATAAAAAACATGTTTGTCATTCAAAATTTAAATAAAAAAAAAATTAGATATTTAATGAGCATAACTGGCTTATTTAATTTTCATTATTTAATTTGCATTGAAAAGTATGACTACATGATTCAATAAGAAGAAAAGGTGCATTGTTATTGCACTGCATGCAAGTGTACAAAAAATTACTCATAAGCAGAGACCCTCAGTTTGCAAATAATGCTTCGTGACAGAAAAAGGACATGGCAAAGACCCATAGGATAGGTGGAGCACACCAAACTTGAAGATTATCCAACTAGATGGTGCACCTGTGCGCCGGCTGTCTATATATAGACATAGATCCGACGCTTGTCTCGGAAAATGAAAATAAAGTGCGGCTAACAATAGTAACTTTTGGTGCAAAATTCATAAGAATTTTTTATTTCCTGCCAACCACATTCGCGAGGAATTTGATATGACACAATACACAATATGTGCAAAAACACGAGCACAACTCTTACATTTGTAGCCAACTCAATCTTTGAATCAGTTGGACGGTAGGGTGTTCTAGATGTATCCAATGAGGTCAGACTGAACAGATAGAAATAAACCATTAACCCAAAGATTTTGTTAGATAATTATTGAAAATTTGTTATTGCATATATCTTAATGTTGAACAATGAGGCCTATAAGCACAAGACATGAATTTAGCATGAACGAAGGACTTGATACATTCCATTTTACAGGACCCTGAGATAGCAAGTTAGGACTACTTAATGAAAGTTATCAGGCTGGAGTAATGTAGAAGGAAAAAAGAAAAGAAAACCAAAGCAGGTTACTACTATTTACATATCTAAATACCAGTGCTTTTAGGAATAGATAACTTATTGTAATCTAAAAATTGATCTGATCGGAAAGAAAGAAATGTTCTCTTAACCTCCTCAACTCAAATCAATCAAAGAAAAATTAGAAAAAGATGGAAAAGTTATGAAAGTAGGATTTATATCTCATTTTACTTAATTGATGATCATAAAATCGATGTATATAGTCTCTGTTTATAATAGTAGTGTCTTTTCTTTCATAATTTGGTTGGATTATTTTTATAGTTCTAATAGGATGCGCTTCCTAAATAGGTATGATCAGTAAAAATAAATTAAAAAATCTAAAATCCTATAAAATATAGATCTCGAATTTTATATCAAATTTATCTTCTGTGGCTCTATTTAATTTCTCTTAGATTAAAAAATACATCCGGTCAAAATTTTTTTAAAAAAAAGAAAAAGATTTCATCCACTCTTTTAGGATCCAAATGATGAAATTTGATTAGGTCATTAGATATGTTGCATCCTTTAAGGAAGGTGCCATATCATAAATCTCAACAAATTATTCAATTTTAAAAAAAAAATATTTCAAACAAACGCTGTATGATCAAGTTATAGTTTTTATAAGTTTAGCTCATGACTCAGCTTCATGCTATAACAAATCTTGCCGTAATTAAAAGATACAGTAGTCAAAATCTTTTCTAAAAAGAAAACTTCAGGTTTGATTAGCTTTTTTTAGGATCCAAATGATAAAATTTAGTTAGATCACTGGATGTGTTGCACCCTTTAAGAAAAGGTATTACATCATAGATCTTAAAAAATAAATAATTTAAAAAAAAATTAAATCAAACATCGTATAATCAAATTATAGCTTTCAGACGTTTAGCTCATGATTCGACTTTCTAATATGGCAGATCTCGCTTGGTCAAAGTGATGTATATTAAGTCTGATGATACTCTTGAATTATTAATGCATATGCTAACTAAAGTCTTTGTCACTATTAATTTGATTATTGTTCTTAAAATACTGAAACAAATTGATGCAATATTTAGCTTTCTTCTATTCTTGTAATCTTTTCCTTATTCTACAAGAATGAGGCTAAATTTGGCAAATTGAGGATGGCCCGGTTTTATGACAATAAAAGAAAAATTCATGGCAAAAAATTTATTTTTACCACATGATTCAGCTCTTAATTTTCCTGTCAGTGTTTAACTTCAGGAGAACTAAGCCTGAATACTTAACAAAATGTTTTGGCAAAAGTCTATACGATAAGATCTTGAGTTTGCTGCTTGAAAGTATTACCCTTTTTTTGAAGGAAATGCTCAAAAGTATTACCAATACAGAGAATATGTAGAATTGCACAGGACAAATTAAAAAATTCACATCACGTTACTGAATTGGTGCGGATGATTGATTGTTAAAACAAAGCAGCAGTCATGTTCTAGTTCCAAGTTGCCTTCGGTCATGTTCTAGTTCTGACCTGAATACTTCAATGTTCTAGTTGTAGTCCTTTTTTTAGAACCTCAGTTGGTCTTTTCCTGAGAATGTCTTGAAATCGAGAGTTCTCGGCATTCCTTCTTCGATTTGTTTGAAATGACCAAGTTAGATGGTTTTGTTCCAATGTATTTGCTTGAAGGTAACACAACAGACTTAAATACAAATGGAATTACAATGCAGTATTAAGATAACAAATTACTCATATCTTTTTGGAGAGAGGGAGAGAGATCTCACCCTCATTAGTTAGTTATCTTGGTCTAGAGTTTTGATCCAACGAACGAACTCAAAATCTTTGGTTGCTATGGGGAGAGAGGTGATCATGAGGCCAACCTCGAGTTAATTCATATCAAACTGCTCATATCTTTTGAATCATAAGTGCGTTTCCTCTTGAGACGTGTAATCTATCTTATCCCTAGTAAATATTGGAATAGCTTGTCTCCAAAAAAAAAAAAAAAAATCCAGCATGCAAGTTGAGAAAAGAAATGATAGAAGGATATGGTAATGGAGATGACAACATCTTGATATCGATGCATATTGCCAGACACTTATTAATCACCGAGTTCCTGGCATTTTGTTCTCTCCAGCAGCTTCTCTTTTGCAGCTTTGAAGGCAACCTCCAGCTTCTCCAGCGGATTCATAATAAAACAGAGGCTTGGATGGGTTACATTAATTGAGTGGCCTTAGGACTGTTTTTATGTCAGAGATTATACTTCCTGTATTTCAAACTTATTTCGTGCAAACAGTCCGCAGTACAGATTAAAGCCATCCTTCATGGTGCTGTCTCTCTGCATGATCTCAGTCAGCCAAGCTGTGATTTGTCACTTCTATCTACCTCTTATCTAAGAAGTGCAATCTATTGCAATATAGAGATGTTGTTCTACCTTGCATGACACTGTGTTGCAAAATTGCAATGGATTCCACTTCTTGTAAAAAGGCAGTCTCTCACATCGGCACCAAAAAGAGGGGCCACTAGACATGATAAAGTTATTATTACCAGTTGAAGAAGTGTTTGGAAACCTTTTGTGTCCATTGTTGTGGACTCAATTCCCGTTTCTGCCCAAATTCTGAGAAGGAATAGGAGAGTGACAATAGAGGGACATGTTTGAATGGTTAGAGGGAAAAATGGGAAAAAAAGTATCTGCTCAAGGTGTGAGTGATGAATTGATTCTTGGCTGCCGTCTTGTCACGGTCTTGGCATGATATTTCCACAATTCTGCAGCCCTTTGAACGAACTAGTGATCAAATAAGGTCGGTCATACTTAGAGGAATAAAGTTGAAAACTTGAATGGAGTACCAAATATTGCTTGGAATATGCCCAAATAGTTGTCACAAAGAGCATATGGTCCCTTATGCGGGCTTTCTCATAAACGAAAGGTAGCCTATTCCACCCTCCTTTTCCACTCCCTGGCCCAAACAAGGGGTGGCTGGAGAGGACATCAGGCTCCTCAGGTAATACCTTGGGATTAACATGACACATTAGCCTTTCACATGCCAAACAAAAATAAACAATGGAATACATACGGTATCCTATTAATTTAATTAGGATTTTCATTAGCCACTGCCCAGAGAAGCTAAGATCATGATACACCAACATACTTCTAGGAGGAGATCTCTCGGGTATTCCTTCATGGATAGCAGCACGTCCACGAACGGCAGAGGCATTGTGAGATGATCGATGGGGATCGAACGAATGGCTTCACCCAAGGACAGGATGGATGTGCACCGCAGTATAACTTGGCCACCTGCCTCAATCAACTCTTCCACATCCCTGCACATCCATTAGCATTTTTTATCTTAGGATGAACACTAAAAAAACTGGAAAGAATAGAATCTGCATCCATTGGGACTAAAAAAGTGAGAATTTTGCTTGTAGAAAATGATGCATCGGTATCTATTAGACTTTTGGCTAAGATCAAGTGTAAAGAATACTTTCTCGGCCTTTTGGCTAAGATCAAGTGTAGCATATGTATCTATTAGGACCAAGAAGTTTACCTGTAGAAAATGAGTATGGAATAGCCAAACTGGTTTCAGCCCAAGGCTCTCCACCGTAAGCTTTTACATTATGCGACATAGATATGCATGATCACAACCATAAGAAATTTTTGTTTGATGAAATTGGCTTTAAAGTTCCAGCTCAAATTTGTACGTAGCTAGCACAAGAAGAAGTTTTAATTTCCACGCTTTATTGCTATAACATCTTTTCTCATTTCTAAAACAGTCTACTCTATTAATTTGAACTTCTTTTATGTTTTGCATCATATGATCGGAATGCTCATCTACCACATTTCACAGCCCTTTATTTTGTCTAATGGTAAAGCATAATTTGGTTTAGATGTTATTAGCTTTATGCTCATATGTTCAATAATATATATTTTTATCATATTTTATGTATTCAAAAACTATTAAGACCAACTCTTGAGACCTTACGTTAAAATATTTTCACTACTCCAAGTATTTATATAAAAAGTATTTCAGCTACATGGGCCCTTTTGATATCATTCTGATGCATAAAGACAAACCACCATAGCCTCTCCATATTTAGGCTTACATGGGTACCCTACCCTTGTTTCTGCCCATACTACTACCCTCCTAATTGTTAAACCTAAACTTCCCTAGTGGAATTCATTCCTAAACCCAACTCAATCCTGTTTAACATCTGGCCCACCAAAATGCCAAGCGCGCACTTTAATGGCCTTACACCGCCTAATATGCAACAAATAAATCACCTTTATACAGCTAGATTTTATTCGATTCTAAATATTTATTCTCACCAAACTCCTCCCTTGCCTCCACCCTCCAAATCCACTCAAATCCCACAACAGGCCACATAGCCCCAAACCTTCATCCATCTCTCATAAACCTTCATTCTCTGACCAAAACCTTCCCTTCTTTCCAAAAAGACTCGGAAGAAAACAAAGATAACAGAAACCTAGAGTGAGAGAAGAAAAGGGACTGCCGTATTACGCTCAACTACTAACCACCTCCTCTTACCCTCTTAGCCCTTGGAATATTGTTGCCATAATTTATTGCACCCATTCTTTGTCTTCTTGTGGCTTGGTAAGTCCCCGGGCCCAGGAATCTAACGACTGGAAGCGCGTCGGGTGGTGGGGCGGCCTCGTGCGGGCCGTCGGATAGAGTGGGGACAAGGGAAAAAGACGACAGACGGGTGACACCGCGATGGCCGGTGCCTGCAAGTGCCCGGGTGGCGTGAAGTTTCCCTCTTTTCCCACCCGCGATCGTGTGCACGTGCGCGGACGGCCGTACAGACCCACCGTCCCACCTTTTAAATTACCACCCGTTGTCTTCATTTCATTAATTAACCATGGTTACTGTATTATTTCTAGGTTGTTGTCCGAACCGAGGGGAAGATGCATTCATATTTACCACGTTCTGGATTATGTGGGTGAAATTTTTATTGGAGAATAATGGGATGGATGAAAATATGCTTTGAGACCTCACCGACCAGAATTTTTGTGGACGTGTCATATAAACAAAACAAAGGAGTTTAGTAAATAAAACAGGTGAAGTCGGTGCATGAGAAACACATTACACACCAGTATCGACCATCGATTTGGATGTCGTCAGTTTCTATGTTTAGGTTGAGATTCCAATTTGGTTTGTTTGTTGCATGTAAGGATGAATTTATCTAAAAGATATAGAAGACTAACCACACTAATGACAATTTAATTACCGTCAAAGCAAGAAATAGCCGACCACCAAGCTGCCACAACTAAGAGCAGTCACAATTGAGTGCAAATGGAGGCATTTGCACTTATCCAAGAAGAATTATTGTATTTTAACTCTCATATATCCCTAACATCTTGAGGTCTTAAATTAGTAGGAAATTATTTTTTATTTGTTTTGATACAGCTTCTGCATTATTTCTCAAAAAATAAAGGAGGTATCATATCATTCATTTAAGTACGTCATTAATTTGAACGATGTAGAGCTCAACCTAGAACAAGACAAACAATCCAAGATGAGTCAATATCTTCTTACTCAAGTAATCATATGAAGTGCACAACCTTTATACAGGACGACATTTATTAAGGTGCATGCATGTAGCCCACTTCTCACTTTCACGACACTGTTGATCCATTTCATAATAATTATTTGAATGCAATAGGAAAAGAAGCCTGTCCTCGACTACTGTGCCAACTACTCGGCCACTTTGGTCGCTCTTAGGTTCATCGTAGAACCTAGTTTTAGGTTTCATAGGAACCCACTTCTCCCGAGTTTAGTAAGATTCGAGCTCTGTTTTCATGAAATCTGGGTTGTAAAATGTTACAATCATCCGTTCTTATAAAAATGGATATATAATTGAAATCAAGCTCGATCTCAGCTCCCCCTAAACCTATATAACACTGGCCTATCTAGGCACAATAATTTCAGAACCAAAGGGTTGAGGCTGTATGATTAAAGCTATAGATTAGCAAATAATTACTAGACCACACCGAGTAAGACATAGCTAGCTCAATATTCTGTAGCCTTGCGGCTGGTGAAAAAAAAAAGGTATAAAACGGTTATATACGTAGGCCAAAAGTGCAGCAGTCCATGATCTCTGGAAATTTTTGTGCACCATTCAGCTACTTCCCATAACGAATATTACTATAGTGGCTCTTGGTGATTACAGTGGAGGGTCACAACCTGCCTGGAACCAGGGAGGGTTGCAGGATGAGATGTCTCCTTTTTGTATCCATCTGATGGCAATGGGAGGACTGGCGAGGACTCTCCCGTGTCTGAATGCTACCCACTAACATGGAAGGATCCCTGAAATCAGCAAGGGGTGTTGGAAAAGAAAAGTTCATGGTGTGACTCCCAGGTCTCATAAAAGAACAAATTACAAACAGTAGTTTTCTATGTCAAATTACAGGCTCATTACTGATGATATTTCCTTTTCTTGATAGTCATTAATAATGAAATTTAGGAAATCCTTGCCTTTATTTAGAATGATTGCATCTCATCTCAGATCCTTTACTAATTTTCTGATCTTTACATTACCTGCAAGGTATATTAGTTTCAGACTCTTGGCATGGCCTCTACAAGTCAATACTCATGCTAGATCTAATTTATACAATAGAATTGGCATTTCTTTTTTTTGGTTTAATAACCAGTTGTTGACATGCAGAAAATTAAAGGAGGTAGGCCAAATAACAGCACATATCTCCTATAATCCAAGTAAGAGGTGAACAACTGGTTTCTTGAATTATAGGTGCAATCCGTGGGATAAATCTATAATGCTACAAATGTTGCTTCGATTGAACCTCGCATAGAACATGTACATCTACTTAAAATTAAAAATAACCAATAGGCACATTTATATTCTTCCAGTAGAATTAGACATATTTTGGGTTGCTTCAGTCAACCTGACAGTAATTAAAAATAAAACTATGTAAACAGAATCATATTCAGATATATCATCTGGCCGGGCCTCTACTCAGGATTGGCAGAACTGCTTGACCCCAACTTGCAACCAAGGTTAAAGTGAATTTGGGACCACCAATAATTACTCGAGATACCTCGAGAACAAATAGATCAGGTCAAGGTATAGAATCGCCAAAACCTCTTTAAACTCTAGCGAACGTGAAGAGGTGCCTTTGTCCTTTATTTAGTACTTAGATAAGCTTGGGAAACACATTAGCCCACCTTTTAATAAGGATTAAAATAAAGTGCATGGAACTCCACCTAATCGAAGTAAGGGCTCGTTTGTCCTTTTGGAAACATGGCTTTCATGCTCAAGTTAATTGCCAATTCGAGCTCTTGTTCCTATATAAACCATTAGCCATCCCACGCTTGGAAGAAAGGAACAGGAAGAGAAGAAGAAACAAAGAAGAAGAGGGAAGGTGACCATGGGCAACAGCCTTAGGTGTTGCTTGGCCTGTGTGCTTCCCTGTGGTGCACTCGACGTCGTCCGAGTTGTCCACCTAAATGGCCAGGTCGAGGAGTACAGCCGGCAAGTCTTTGCAGGAGAGATCTTGGCAGCGAATCCTAACCATGTGTTGAGCAAGCCATGTTCTCAAGGTGTTGTTCGCCAGATTCTGATACTTTCCCCGGATTCTGAACTCAAACGAGGTGATATCTACTTCCTGATCCCAACATCATCAGTTCCAGAAAAGAGAAAGAAGCATCAAAAGAAGAAGAGAATTAAAAGTGTTACAATTGAGAAGCCACCAGAAGAGAACAATTATTTAGCTGACATCCTCTCAGAGAAGAAGTCCGGCCACCGGCGGCAAAGGAACGGTCGAGTCGGGGTGTGGCGGCCTCATCTTGAGAGCATATATGAGGATCTATGAGGCAATTGAGCACGGAAAGTGATGACAATTCCGGGCCGGAATGTGGCCGGCGGTGAGGCCTAGGAGTGGTTCAGTTGCACGAGGGATACCGTTTTTTCTATGGTTGGTCTTCTGTGGATGCTCGTGTAATATATTTTTTTTCCCCTGCCACTTCATGAAAATGAGTGGAAGTTGTGGAATTTTTGTATTTTATGTTGATCTTTCCTTTGGAAAGAGAGATCGACCTGCTCGAGGTGCAAGAAAGAGAGAGAAGATTTAAAAAGGTGGAAACCGTTTGTAATCATATGGAAATGTACTTTAATCAATGCTAAATTGTACAAAGTAAATTGAAAGTTGTGGTTTGTTTTTCCATAGTTGATGTATCATTTGCTATGGTTTGCCAAAACAAGACTACTTGAACATCATTTCACCTACCAAGTAATAGGCTCAAGAGACCACAACAAGATGCTCAATCAAGCTCCCCATTGTCATGATCGATCCAATGTTGCAATAGTTCCTGTAACACATCAAATTATTTCCGACATCGCTTGGAAACAGGGCTACATTCTCTCATTTGTGGTTTTCTTTACTCATATTTCGGCACTCATTGTAGCTGTTTATCTTTAAATTTAGGGAAAAAAAGGTAATGATTCGTTGTTTGTGATTTTGCATCTAAAATTAGCGCAATTCATGCATAGGAGGAGCAAATAGCAACTATCTTGGTTGCATGTAAATCTCATCAACATACCACATAAAAGTCAAGATAAGCTTGGTTTTCTTTGACAAATGGTAAATGATCATCTCAAGATGCAATTGGGCTGGTTGTAATTTTATCAGTCTTTATGTTTGCATGGTCATTTTCTACTTGTTGTAATCGCTATAACCATGCTAGATCCTCTCCGACAATTACTGCCTCGAAAATACAGAACAATTTTTTTTTTTTTGGTTTTATTTGATTGTTTAAGTACCATGACATTTGTATTGCTTTAAAATCTTTATAATAGAAAATCAGCTAGCAGGACATTGAAGCCAAATGATCACGATAAATTAACTACATGGTTCCACCTTGCGAATAGAGGTGTATTCTTCTTTTCGAAGATTTGGGAGGTGTTTCTCCGAGTGTTGATGAGAATTAATCTTGTACTGTTTCATGATCTAATTGGTGGAATTCTAATACAATTTGCTTTGATCGTATTTGGGCAAATCTCACCATGCGTAGAATACTTGCACCTCTTGCCAACTTCGATTAGAATTAATCTTACAAGAACTTAAGTTTCTACATAAATGTTCTATTGGGAGTTTGATTGGAGATCCTACTAATATATGCCTCTATTATTGCAGTTTGGTTTAACTATCAATTTATTATATACCAAAGTTTGTAGTATACTCACCAACTTGGGTAAAAATTAATTTCACTTGAACTTTAGGCTTCCATGGTGTGTCGGAGTGAGGCTCCTACCTCCTAGTATATGCCCATGGTTGCAGCTTGGGTAACAATAATCTATTGTTCACACAAAATTTCTCACCAGGGAAAGAGATCAAATTCGGTTCTTGTGCCAGAAGGCTCACCCTTGCATTGAAGAAAGAGCTTATATAATAAAGGTATAAGATGGTTTGTTAGTTACAGCTAATATGGTCCTTTCTTTAATGGAAGGAATTGACCTATACTCTTGGATCAAGTTAACAGGGAGAAGCCATAGGAAACACACCTGCCAAAAGATGTGTATCACAATATTATTGTTGAAAACGATTCCGGGATAAGAAAAGGGATTATTATATATATGGACAGCTAAGAAGCTATGGATATTAGCTAAGAAGCTACGGATATTTATAAAGTTGAGGGATAGACTAATAATGTAGAATTTTGGATCTTCTTCCAGGGTATAATATTTCTCAATGATTGAGGCTAATTGCCGCTGTATATATAATTGTGGAAAGTTTCTGTTAAAAATATGTAAGAGAATGCAATTAGCTAGGATGCTCTATTGGCACACGCATACTCATATTTTATACATAAAAATACGTGATTCTTTATTTTGTGTATGAGTGGCTTAGCTGCACCATCCTAAGATTACCTCTGCTCATGTGTATCTCAAACATTGTAACATAATTTATTCTCATACTTCTGAGGTGGAATACTAGATATGAGGGTAAGATTGAAAAAATAAGAGAGAGAGGCATTATTGCGGTCAATCTCTTGTTGCGTCCGTTGTTGGAGAAGAGCATCTATAAAATAAAGTTCTTACTGATCGAAATTGTGTCCGATGAGACCCTCTGATCGGGATGACCAACAATAAGTTGGAAAGCTGATATTAAATTGGGAGGAATAGATTTGATTGTCCCAACAGGCATGATTCACGAATTGATAGTAGTTACAGTATTTTCTATTTCAATTTCTAATCTATCCATTTCAATAAATCATAATTAAATTTATCTAAAAATGATGGATAATTTTGGACCTAGACTCGATGAGATGTCCAATCACACGAGTTACCGCTTAGAACACACCTACCGTACTTATTGGATGTGGTTTAATCTCAAGGAAAATGAAAACCATGTTTCCACTTTGGACCTACCATGCATGGCAGATTCAAAGATTTTATATCAAGCCTCAGGTAAAATTTAGTTTTCCACGTAGTAGCATTCCTAATCATATTTATTTTATTTTAAAAGAGTGTGAAATAATAATATTTGTATATCCGTTTCATTTTCTTACTGAAATCTAGGAAGGATTCACACCCTCCTATTCCCCTAAAAGAATTATAATTAAACTTGGTTTCCAGCATGCAAACAAGCAAAACCTTTCTGCATGCACATGGACAAAACTTTTCTAAATAGACGCTCATCAGTAATTCTTTGTTAAGTTGGGCTATGAATTGCCTCCTATCAGATAGCCAGTCTAGTATTAATGGCTCAAATAATTATTGCAATTCTAAACTCAAAGCCGTTTTCTTTTTTTTTTTTTTTTTTTCTCTCTCTCTTTCGAGCGGAGAAAAAAAAAAGGAACTCTAGGCCAATTTGACCCTGTTCATGGTGACCCATTTAAGCTCCTACCCCTTGGCCAGAAAGAAAGCATGAATTTAGAATAATTATCACCATATGTGGTGATGACTGAAGACAGAATTAAAAGAACGAAGATAAAAATTTCCGATCTCAATGAAAGGACGAAACATAGAAAGACTTTGTTGTGTTTGTCGTGGATTCCGGGAACAAAGACAATGGTGGTTGTCTGTTTGGTAGTACCCAGCGGCTAGCCCCTTAAATTTGATTCTTAAAGATATAGGTTTCGGATGTGGTGGCCTTTTAACGCCGAGAAATTATTGCCTACCCAGCATGCACCACTTGATTGTGCACGTAGCTAATAATGGCTGCCGATTCAAATAGATCTCATTTATCAAATACATGTCATTGTGATTGGCTGCATGCATAGCTATATGTATGTAGCGAGCAATAATCTCTTTCAATATTATCGTGCTCACAGCTGGCAAACCTATAATAAACTTATAGCATATTATTAAAACCATCTCGAGACTTGAATAAATATCTTATTACTATAAATTGAGACTTGAGAGCCGTAAATTAATAGATTAGTACAATTATACATGCATTATATAGTATATTATCTAGACAAGCACAATATGTCTAAAACCCAGAAGTAGTGCATGCTCAACTCTTTAATTAATAGCTGTTTATCCAATATTTATATCCTATTTAAATATTGTAATGAAACTGATATTGTTGCTATTCTTTGCAATATTTATATCCTATTTGAAAGTTTAAGTCTTTTTACTACCATACCGAACCCAATTTCCTTGATCTACCATTTCTATCTGATCAACCTTATAGATCTGGTACAATTGTGACCTTCAATCCATAAATTTGTGTTTGTAGGAAGCAAAAGTATACCATTTTTTTTTTCTTTCTTAAATGTAACTGATCCAATCCTAACCAATGTTCTTTAAATTAAGAGTGGCTGATGACCAAATTGACCATGTGTGGCAATCGTGGCATAAATGGGTGAAAGGCAAGAGTCACTAACCACCTCCCTTCCAACAAAGCACCTCCGGTTATATACGTTGAACAAAATCATAAAAGATCTAATCTCTAGGCTTGGGTTTGATGTAATATTTATTTTTTGTTGCATAAAAATCATGGTTTTATAATAAAAGAAATATGTTCCTGGAAAAAAAAAAAAAAACAGTATTTTTCTGCCGAAATAATATCAACAAGATTCATTCGGGTAGAACTAAAGGGATTTCATCAAGTATTCCAATGGAAAAGAGATTTGGGGTGCTGAAAGCCATGCTCGTTATGGAAGAACCATGCCTAAATGGTGTAATTTCTAAAGTTGAATTAGGCCAGATTTTATTGAACTGGACGGAGTGAGTTGATGCGGATCAAATCTATCCCCATCTTATCCACATTTTATGGGCGTCCTATGCAGCATGGCATTAGACATTGGCCTCTCTTCATGCCAAGCACGTGAATGGGGACACCATATCATGTGCTATGTTTTCCTTAGACAGCTGGTCGTGGTTGGAAGTATGTACGTGGATCCAGCCTTGGACATGTAGCCGTATTTTAGACTGCCGGCTGCAACAAATCAAGCCCGAGTAGTTGTGGAAGTCCATAACATCAACAAAAATCCTTAATAACTCACTCTGGTGTATATTATCCTCGAGGAAGAATCATTAACGATTGTGAGGTAGCATCCGTGCTCATCCCAAGAAAGTATCATTGGAGAATGGGGAAAACCCTACAGATTTTTTGAAGTGAAACATGTCAATAGAGAGGCTCATAATGGTGCTACTTGAATGGCGCAGTATAGCTAATCATATTGAATCTAATTTGTAGAGGGCTGTGACAAAAATTCCTTCTAAAATTTTAGATATTTTATTTTATGCTTTCTACATATATATTTATATTAGATTAGTTTAATAAATATAGTCTGCCCTCCCCTCCACCCTAGAAAAAGAAAAGTCAATTATTTATCATTTGGATGCCTATTTTGAGCCTCGAGCTCGAAGTAGAAAATTATCACGAGAAGGACGCTGATTTGGAGGATATAGAAGTTAAATCTAAGATGGATAGTGATATGGCCCAGATTTATTGCTTGTGATTGTTATTGGCAAGACCAACCAAGTAATAATAGTGTGCTCAGTGTCCCTGAATCATAGCATATTATTAAAGGCTTTTAAAGCTCATTAAGAAAGGTGGTTATAGCTCCTCGCAGTTATAAGATATGTTGCAGAACGCTTGCAACTTATCCCGCATGTCCGGACGATTGCAGGATTTCTGTTGATCTCAGCTTCTCTACTCTTTTTGGGCAATAGCTTCATGCACTCGCTCCTATAGATACAGGATCCGAGAGACCTTTATGTACATTTATTCCTCTCTTCGCTCCATTTTACATAGCTTTACTCTCATATGTTTACTGTTTCACCAAAGCTCAGCTTAATTTAGGCATTGAAGAGTTCTCCACCAGATCAAATGCGGCAATCTTCGATGCTTCGTTTTTCTATTCACAGGTCAAATTTTCTGCTTCACGTCATCCTTTTTATCAGAGCAAATCACAAGCTAACTAACTGTTGTTCACCATTTTAACCAATTTATCCAACTTTGTCATGTGAGATTTTGGTGCTTTGTCATGTTAGATTTTTACGGCAACGGATAGTATTAATTTGACTATGTAGAAAAATATCAAGCATTTGGATGTTGTGACCAACCCAAAAAAATTTCACAATTCTTTAAAATTACAATAGAAAAAGAATAAAAACTAGAGGAACAGGAAGATTTTGTATTGGAACAAAAAACTCACAGGATATGAGAAGGCTGGCATCCTTGTCTGCTGGGACCAATCCATTTTCAGATAGCTCATTGGGAGTATCGTCCGCGCCTCAAGAAATTATTGATTAGAATCGACCATCTAATAAAAAATCAACATATCATTTATTGTTGAAAAAAGATTTACGATCATCAAAGCTGGATTGAAAATTATTAATAAAAAAAAGTTCAATGTTAATCATGATTAGCTAGCTTTTGCTGTTATCCATGAAAAAAGCTTTTTTTTTTTTCATGATATGTTGATCTTTTATTTGATAGTCCAAGATACATAGAATAGGTCTAACCAATAATTTCTCCCACGCCCTAAGCTTCCACCTTCCAAGCAAGCCCCTGTAGCAACCTTAGGCTGTCATCTCCAGCCCCGCTGCCGGTGGCAACTCCTTGCCCACCATATTTCCATTGGCTTAATTTTTTTTTTCAAAAAAAAAAAAATGCGGAATATATCATGTGAAGCACACGGTATTTTGAAGAGGGCTTTGATCCCACACGAAATCCACGATCCAGCTTCGAGTTAGACTTCAATCCATTTGGGAACCAGCCCACCACATTATTCATGTGAAGGTCCAACATGAGAATATCATGTTTTCAACATGTATCCTCTAATATACAATCCGCATATTGGACGCAGGCTGGCTACTGCGTTTTCTTTCTGAGACCTGTTCTTCAAATCCTGCACACTTCTGATCATAGGCATGGCACTTGGGACCAAAAAAACTCAAAGCATTGGCACCATCGGATAGCGGACAGGCAAATGTCTGCTCCAATATCAAGCCCACTCTCGAAGTTTTTGCTAAAATATAAATCTCTCTCCAACTTTGTTTTTAAAAAAAAAAAAAAAAAATCACTCAAGTGCTCCACAGTATCTATGCTTGGCATTGTCAGTATGTACACAGTTATGGCATGTGTCAAAAATTTAAGAGGTGTTTGGTTCGCAACCGAAATCAAAATAAGAATGAGAATCGAAATGGCTTGAAATCGGAATAGCCAAATCCTCTGAAATGTTTGGATCGTGATTGGAATCAGAATGAAAAATTGAACCCATAAAGTAGAGTAGGAATTGAGTTCTATATAGATTGAGCCATTTCCATTCTATCCTGAAATCGAATCGGAATGGAACTCCTTTCAACCAAGTTCACTCATTTCGATTCGAATTCTAGACCCCTACTTTCCCCAATCAAACACCCCCTAGATTCTTACAATCAAATGGCTGAATAAGCTCAGTAAGTTCTCAAGCTTTCTCATATATATATACACCAGAAGAATCATGAACTTGTCCTCTGCTGAAACCTAGTAGTTCAGTGATTGATCTACCTGTGAGGGCTGATAAATTAATTTAAATAGTTGGACTAGTTCAAAGCAATGCACACGAACACTCTCTTAGGCCACACGTACACAAGACTCTGAACAACACAAGGAATTCTATTCCCCAAAACAGACCTCTCAAACACATGGCCATGTACATGGCCATCCCAACAGGCCACGTGCCAAGTTCCACGCTCGCATTCACTTCAAAGAACAGGGAACAGAGACGCAAAGGGACGGCCAGCAAACAACCGAATCCAGCCTTGGCACTGGATTTATTTCATCAATACTCATCAACCAACCCGGTCTCTCATCCAGAGCTTCTTCTTGATCAGCCACTTTGCAAACATGTACCGTTCTGGCATTTCTCACCAAAAAGAAAGCCCAGGAATTTATTAGGAAGGGTATGCTAGGTCCAGCAGGATTTGTTACAGCATCACATGAGAGGGAAACCGAGGGGCCAAGTAGCAGAGCGAGGTGCCGCAGTAAATGGAATGGCAGTGTAGGGTGTAGAAGTATTTATGATGCCATATGAGTTGATACAACTGCCACATGGTGAATGATATATTTCTGGTACGGCGTAAAAGAAAATTCAATCTATCTCAGAGTAGATGTTAGAAAACAGTACTAAAAAGTTTTACAAACAGCAATTTACTCAGAAAACAGATTAACCCTTTCAGGTTCTTCAGAAGAAATAATTATGTGCTTGGATCTACAGTTAGTTTGTGGAGCTATCAGCGTCAGAATGCTTTGCACATTATGCCGCTGGTCGTCTTGAACAAATATGAAGTGTTTTCTCAAGAGAGCTAAAATAGGTGTCGCTCTTTCAATCTTGAGGATTCATGCTTTTCCTATGAAAAGAAAGGCCATCATTGGAAATTCCTGATATATATCACTTTCCGAAGAGCTCACCGTGGAGTTCATGCTTTACCTAATTTTCCACCCTAACATCTGCATGGAATAAAGCATAGATATAATACAGGACCATTGACACACAAAATAGGTACAACAAAACCACAACCAATTATCATGCAAACCATGAAGTTCATTCAATCAATCAAAGAATTCCACTGTATCGGTTTATACCGAAATCATTAAATCACTGCTGTTGATGATAAAACAACCATCTCTCCATCCACAGATCACACATTCCATCTCTCCATCTTAAAAAGCAGAGATACTAATCTTCTTAACATGAGTTTTTAAGTATCCTATTTTCCTCCAAAACCTGCTTGCGAACAATCACCATCACCATAATACCACACTATCACAATCCTTCTATCTAGCTTTCCAAATTACACATCTCCTAACAGAACCGATCATGAAACCCAATAAGTGAAGTTTCTCTACTTAAAATTTTTTGATCTTCACTATTTTCTAGCCAAACAACCCCCTATTAGTTTCTAGCTTGTTCTGCATAGAATTTCTCCAAAAGAGTTCTGCTGGTGTATTTCTTCTGATTATTGATTTGATATTCATAAATTTTAGGTTGGTTCCCATGCCAAGTGCTTTACACTTGATAAAATAATCTATTATTTTCATCATTTTAGTCTGCTTTCTAGCACAGTTGTCCATAATACATTCTGGAGGAATTGTATTTGATTTCTTCAATAAAGTTTGGATGACAATGTCAACTTCATGCAGACTCAATCTACCCACTGAACTACAATATTTTCAATCACATTTGCTTATTACAATTGCCAGCATCATGTTTAAAACTCAATAATTTTACCAGCAATGTGAAACAAGAGCTCCGTTGCATTTTATCATGTATGCAAAAAAAAAGAGAGCATGGTCATAATTAGTCAATTAACTAAAACATCATATTTCTCTGACAATCCTTTGCCTATGACGTGAACAGAGATGGCATCTACGGACCGTTATAACTGCATATCACCTTTACCCTCCAATGTTAAAAACTTCAGTGCCATGTGGGTAGACTAGTCTTCACAGAAATATCACAGTCATCACATATCACTATTGCTAGCTGGCACACAAGTCCAAGAGTCATACACAGACCAGTTTTCTTATTTACCAAATTTAATAACCATGATTTTTGAAAACTTTCGCACAGACATTTTGTGCAAACAGGTAGAGAAGTTTTCAAACCACGAGTGCTTTTGATGCCACACATACATATAAACGCAATTACCTTAATGATCCTTAAAAACAGGAAAAAAGAAAACCTGCTCCCCTGCATTGCAGTTGTCCAACCAGTTAAGTTCATATATATACATATGTTGCAACATTTTAATTGCACCTTATGTTTCATCATAACCTGCATTTTCATTCCTGAGGAATATGGAGAATATGATCTTAATTTATCTCTCAAATATCAAATGAGTATATACAAGAAAAAATACAGAGAATTCAATCACAAACTAACATAAATTGTTGTTTTTTCAAGAGGTTTAACTTCTCAGATGAAAGAACTTTGATAATCAAACACCTAGGACCTTGAGCTCAACATTCCCACAGTACATTTCCAAATGGGAGCTGAAGAGATGTAATACAGGAGAAGCAAAATTTGGATTGTGCTAATGGACATAGTGCACATGCCAATGTGCTTTAACCTTCAAAGAACCTCTAAAGAAGCAAAGAGTACCAGCTGCACTCTCCGACAGTGCAAAATTGGGAGAATATTAAAGCTACATCAGATGAACTTATGAGCTTCACCAAATGTTGTAAATAAGCATTCCCTGCACCTTGCCGAGTAAGTATGGCAATGCTTAGCCCATTTACTCCATTCAATCTGTTGTAGATCAGGTTTGATTATCTGTTTGATAAAATGATCAAATTCAAGTTTGAATTTTTGATCTGCATAATAAAGGTATTAGATTTGAATTGACATATTTTTGATCTATAATATATCTGATCTAAGCCGTATCTTATTTTACTCAACCCGATTGCCATCCCTATTACCAAGTGCAGATAAACATTCTATCACACCCAAAAACATATACAGTAGATTTAGATCTTAAAAAATTCCATCGGTACCTGCAGCCAATGCATGTCAACTGTGTAGTCACAGATATTCATCTCCCATATGTTCAATTCGTTTTCCACAAAATTAATATCAAGAACTGCCAAAGCAGCCACAAATGTTATTTGTCAGAATTCCATGGGTACCTGCAGCCAATGCATGTCAACTATGTAGTCACAGATATTCATCTCCCATATGTTCAATTTGTTTTCCACAGAATTAAGATCAAGAACTGCCAAAGCAGCCACAAATGTTATTTGTCAGAATTCATCCATAGAATATCAAACAAATCCAATATGATGAGTTCCCTCTAAAATATCCCAAGATGGTTGATACATGTCAACCTATGCATGATGTTTTCATCTTGTCAGTAATCTAACCATTTCAAAATATTTACAAATTAGGTACTTTCATTGCTTCTATCTATTTTTTAGTGCAATTGATAGAGTAATAAATATCCAACAAGTTGTCACAAGCTTAAGGACTACAAAGAAAAATAAGATCATTGTGAAAGAAGAATGATACACCATATCACTCATTGTGAAAGAAGAATGATACACCATATCACCGAAGTAAGATGTAGCTTATGATGACTAAGATATCAAAATTGATATAAAACTACCACAAATGACAACTCTCTATTTCACTGTAAGCATTCACATGAAAAATACATGCAAGCAGCAACAAAATCTTATATAAATAAAAATAAATAAATAACACAGATAGCTGAACTGCACCAGTAAAGACCATTAAAAGATGAATGAGCATTCAGAACAATAACATTGAAAAGAATTGGGTTCTTTATTTGCTCGGTGGAAGCTACACAAATCTCAACCAATGAAAAGCATTAAAAAGAAAAAAAAGAAAAGAAAAAGAAAGCAATTCATATGAAAAGCTGTAAGTGTAATTATGACTGCCAGTGTTAGTAATCGGTTACCGATCACCACCACTGATGAACAAGAACGCCGCTCTTCCTGAGCGAAGTGAACAGGTTCAAGCACTCCCCGTAGGTGTTCCTGTACTTCGGTGTCCTCACCCCTGGGCAGCACCTCTGCCACCGGTTATAGTGGCACTCCAGAAAGAGTTCATCTATCAAACAGATGGCCCCAGTCTCGAACAGCCTCGGCACCAGATCGAACTCTGTCCCCTCCACGTCCATCTTCATCACCACAAAATCCTTCTCCGACACCGAACTCTTCAACCACTCAGCAAAATCGAATCCATGAATTGTATGCACCTCCCCTGACGACACACCTTCGGAGGGCCCATGGACCGGCCTAATCCGACCCATCCCACGGCCACCTTTCTCTTTCTCTGCATCATGCTGCTCCGGGTCACGATTGATCTCGAACGTCAGGGTCTCATTACGCACCCAAGCAGCGAAAGGCAGCAACTTCACATTCTTCTTGGCCGCATACTCGTCATGGAACGCCCGGTCAGCCTCGATGGCATAGATATCGAAAGTGTGGTTCTGCTTCGGGTACTGCTTCCTGAACCAGCTCCCGATGCTTGAGCCGTAGCTCCGGGCACCGACGTCGACATACACGTACCTCGGCTTGAAGCTTATATCCGCCATGGATGGAAGGTATTTGATGTTCCTGATGTTTCTCTTCAGGGCGATCCATGGCTTCAATGGCTCCTCTTTGATCAGAGGCTCCGCGGATTTTAGAATTTGGAGTTTGTGCTCAGGGATGGAGCATTTGTTCACGGAATTGCCACCAGAGGAAGGATTGGAATTCTTTCTATTGAAGGAGAGAATCTCGCTGCCGAATTTCTTCTGGAACACGATCTCGCGGAGGGCTGAGGACGAATCTGGGCCCTCGATCTCGCGGGAGCGGAGCTTCTGGCAGGAGGGGAAGAGATCGACGAGGGAGTGAAGGCTGTACGCGTCGCCGGCGGAGGCGGTGAGGACAGCCAGAAGCCCTTCAGGCTTCAGCTTCCGCTCGATTTCCGCGGCGAGATCCGCCGGCCGCTTGGACCGGTCGAGGCTCCGGCCGGCGAAGATGAAGTCGAAGGTGCCGTTGCGGAACGGCAGGTGGAGGAGGTCGCCGCCCGAGACGACGAGCGGCGCGGCCTTCTTCTTGGCGACGCCTACGGCGTCCGGGACGCCGATCTCCTTGAGGGCGAGGACCTCATGGCCGGCGGGGGTGTCGACGCAGAGGGACTTGGCCGTCGGGGAGAGGAAGCCCTCGACAAGGAGGTCCTGGAACAGGGCGGAGTAGTAGTCCACGGCCTTGCGCCACTCCCGGCTGGTCCAGAGGGCGGGGGTGGCGGCGGTGGAGCCGGCGGCGACGCGGACGAAGGCGGCAGAGCCGGTGGAGACGGCAGCGCCGGCGCCGGCGACACTGAAGCCGTCGCCGGGGAAGGAGAGGATGCAGAAGTCGCCGGAGTTGCAGGGACCATCGTACATGGTGACGACGTAGACAAAGCGGAGGAGGAGGACAAAGACGCCGAAGAGCAGCATGCGCACCACGATGTTCTTCACGGAGCTCGATTTCGCAACCGGCTCCATGGCCGGAAAAGAATAGCAAAGAATCAGTATTAAAAAAAAATAAAAGAATCCAAACCCTAAACCTAGTCCTAGCCGGAAACCTAACGGAGAGTGGTCGGAGAGGCTTTAACGGGAGCAGAAGCGGGCGGAGGTGTGGTTAGCGCCGACGAGAGAGGTGGGGGAGGGCGAGGAGCGGATAAAGAAGGGTTTGATGGAGATAATATGGGAAGCCATGGGGTAGCCGGCCCGTTGGGAAATCTAGCCGCTTCTTTCTCTTATGAGATGGTCGCCGGCTCTGGCACTCGGTTTTTTTCTCTCACGTTGCTTCCGCCCCCAATTCCTTCCGTGGACGGTTTCTTCGCAGCGGATTCTATAGCGTACCACAGCGGAAGACCGGGGCCTCCGTATTTATATTTGTTCCAACGCCAAACCGCGTCAGTTATCGCCACTGCATTTCGCGTGAACATCCAGAATTCCATCACCTCGGGAGGAGGGCACACGGATCACCGGAATTAATTCGTGTCTGCCGTTGGGGCCCGTTTACATTTCTAGATACATATTAAATATTAAATAATTAGTGCCAATGCTTGTGGTAGTCTGAGGTTCACTATTATGGCGTGATCTAAACCGTTCATTAAGTGATCTAGTGTGGATGGATGGACTGGATGGTGTTTTCTTTATCACAGGATCTCGTGATCTTGATTCACGAGCGTCGTAACGGTTACACGGGAAAAGGCCGCCCAAACCCAAAAGCTGGGGAGAGAAGGAAAGAACAAGAGAAGCAATCCGATCGAATGGCAATTTCGGAAATTAAACAGCAGTGAAGGGTTATAATTTTTTTAAAGTAAATCTACCATCGTAATCAGCGTGGCCGTCCCAAGTGGAAGCAGCATCGCTGGCACTGACTCTTATCTCCAAACCAGCAGAGAGAGGTGGGGGAGCGTCGCAACCATGGGACCCACCACAACCCGGCTTCTGATTGGATTCTATTGGTGGCGTCTTGCCACGCGATGCAGCAGGCGTTGCAAATGTTCTGAGAAGGCAAGAGGGTTCCCCATTCGCTTTCAAAATCTGGGGTCAAAGTGGGACCCAGGACGTCCCATGCCACTGGGACCCAAGCGGTGGAAATGGAAACCGATGGCGTGGGTTATTGCGAAAAGGCCGCTGACGACGCGTGGGGCACGTCCTATTGAGAGGTTGGGTTTTCCACGCTTTCCCACTCCCTGAGCCCCCTGGCACGCTGTTTTCCGTTTCCTTCCTGTTTTTGATAATTACGTTTTGTCATATGTCATTTAATTTGGCCACCCACAAAGTTGTGGAAGTTTGACATGGCATAAAACAGGTCTAAACTAGTAAGTAGATGCCACATTTTTGCTATCGTGATAGATATGTTGATGCTGGCAGCATGGCTTTGAGGCATTAAGCCTGTCGTTCTCGTATTTTTATCCAAAACAGTTATTTTGTTCGTTGGATGTTGACATGTTGGCATCTGCTTGGTAGCTGAGAGAAAGGACAGAATGATAGCTGAGACTCGGAATCTGGCCAGATATTTCCTTTGTTATTTGTATACGTTGATAAATGTATTCATGTTTTGAAATAGTAAGTGTGAAGGGATTGATCACTCAAGATAAACGTATTTATCCAAAACGTACATACTCAGGAGAACTGTTCTTAGGGTATGTCACAAAGATTACATTTTAAAATTTCTTTTCATAGCAGCAAGTTACCTGAAAAAAATATGCTAGTGTTTGATATTGTCAATAATCTCAAGATTCGTGCTATGTGCTGGCTATTTAACGTTTGTAAGTAGTACCTACTTTGCGGTGAGGCCAGTATTCAGTCTCATGAGGTAAATAGATGTTGTGCTTATTGTTTTGGTGGAAAAAGAGATTTTATGAAGATATTCTAAAGAAAACACGTCCAGTACATGCATTCAAATAGAAATTTTGAAGCATGTAAGGAATCTGGTTCAATGAATAGAATAGATAGCAATCTAGAACATCCTCAAGCACATTGCAGGATTAACCAATGGTCCAATAATATGACATGCATCATTAACAAGGTTTGCCGACCTATCAAAAGAAAGGTTTCCAGAATTTCAATTTTACATGGTGGTTTTAAACATAAAGGGATTGAGAAGAAGCCCGTGAGATCTTGAGAAACGCTAATGCTATTTTGGACTTGTACGACCTTTTTTAAAGTAGACTGATTAAAAGTAGCATCATCTTTTTTTTTTTTCGGTAAGAAAAGCAGCATCATCTTTTAGATGACTCAATTTCAATCGTTAGCTTGATTCTATAACAATAGCACCTCACAGGAACTTATTATTTGGAAGTCTCGCCAATATCAAAATTTTTAGCACTTATAGCTTTTATTAGTTTTCTATTGGAGCTAGTAAATTTTAAAATAAACATTTCAAAATACATCAAGACCAGCAAAAGTTCGACTAATCTGAGTGTTTAATTTCGCATGGGGGTTTGCTTGTTAGATGCTCGTGACTCATTCCTAAATTAAATGGGACCAATAGATGTGCCTTTGCTATCAGTCTCTATCAATCTGGCCAAGTAATCGATACATGCTTGTGGTCCATGTGGACCACGCCCTTGATGTTCTCTGGAGAACGTGGTATGTGCGTCCACAGACGGGACATGGATCATATCATGGTAGAGGGTATAGACCCTGCCGTATAGAAAAGGCCATTCAATGGACGCATGGAACTTTTGTGACAGCTGTAGCCCGTATAATTTTTGTCTATCTATGAATTTTGCACTGTACCTCACCTATCCGTCCATGCTTAATCCCTTTTTAATGACTTGCATGACTCATGCACAGGGATGCAAATGGGTGGGGTTGCGCAGCAAAAAGATGTCTTAGAAAGTGGATAGCTTCTTTGATTAGTCGGATTATAGCCCTCGTTCGTCCTTTGCGCAGCCCCATTAAAAAAAGCAAGAGGAAGCAAGCAAAAGTGAGAGATGCGAAGAAAGAGAGATGAGGTATCAACCAAACTGTGTCGCGAGTAGATCTGATTATGAGATGAGCTTAGGTCTAAAAAATATTAAATTTTAAATAGATTTAATTAAAAATTTGATTAAAAATAAATAAAATTTAGTCTGAGATCCGAGTCATGAATAACAAAAATGATATTATAAATTTTAATGCGGAACTTAATCAATTAACTTTGTTATCTTCCTTGATGCATGGAATTCTCGATGAGGTCATCATATTCATCCTTCCATTTTGCACACCACTGATTCAATTTTCTTATTCTTTTTAGCAAACTATGAGATGGTTTCATGGCACAACATCTTAAGAAAAGATAGAACAACAAGATTCGGTGAGGTTGAAAGAGCCAATAAGAACGATATGCCTATGGCGAACGTATCTGTCAACTTTGTGATGGCCTGGCACGAGAGTGGGCACAAACGAAGCATGTGAGTGACAAAAGCAGAATACCTAACTGTTTGCCGACTTTGGCCGGGGTTGCCACCTTCTTTAACCTTTCGCAAGAATGAGAGATGGGATTAGGAAAAAAAGGGGACCCCAAGAACTGCACCCGTGAGCTGACCACTGTCCTTTAGCCCGGTAAAGCCAACTCATTTTGTTGGTCCACTCAAAACTCATCTAATCATCAATTCAAGTGCTTCACAGATTGGACAAAGTAGGGTCTACCCACTGTATCTTAGATTGGTTTGATTTGGGGGAAAGGAGATTTTTTTTTTTTTCAATTCATCCATCTGAAATCTTATAAAAAAATAAAAAAATAGAAGAATTATGAGAACTAAACTTAAATCTTTTTTTTAATTAATTAATCGATACATCGCAAAAACTGAGGTATATACCTTTATAATAGTGAGATCTGTCTTTACATAATTTAGATCAGATTCTTCTTTAATCTTTTAGAAAAAAATTTATTTGAGTTGGACTCTTCTTCTTAATTTAAATAGGATTGGATCTCTAAAAAAATGATAAATATTAAAAATTATAAAAAACATTAAAAATTTTTAAGAAATATATTTCAACTTCTATATTAATTTTGCTTTCTATTGTTTCATCTAATTCTTCACATATTGAAAGATAAATTTCAGTCAAATTTTTTTTTCAAAAAGGAAGTTTTGATTTAATCAGCTTGTTTCAAAGTCTAAATGATGAAATTTTGGCTTGATTTTACTCCTTTAGGACTAGCCTAAAGTTGCAGATCTCGAAAAGATACTCAATTTTAAAAAAAAGATCATCACAATCGGAACCAAATTATAGTTTTTTGAAATTTGACACGGGATTCAGCTTCTTCACATAGTGTATCTTGCTCTCAGACTCTATCCAACTTTTACTCATAGTAGCCAAAAAACTCCACATGAAGTTTTCATAGTGACAAAGTGTTGTACATCAAGTTTGGTGATATGCCTTGATATCTGTAGTGGTCCAAATGATCTATATCAAGTCCTACTCATAATGATTAAGGTAATCCATATCGAGTTTCATGATCCACTGGATCTGAGCTCTTGCTAAATCGAAATTGAATGTAGAAAAGTACCTATTTCTTTGTCTCACTGCTAAACTATTTGACTTTGCTTGAAGATAATTTTTGGCCTCAGTTTCTTTACTAGATGGTAGATCCTTGTCTTTAGATATGTGAGATAATTTTTCTGCAAGAGTTGCTGCTGCTTATGCTTATACTGACAATATTGCCAATCTAAAAATGATCTTGATGAGTTGGACAATTTTCTTCTCTGGCTATATAAGAAGTTCTTTCATCTCTTTATTCACCGAGAAACAACTAGTAGCTATACTCATCTTTATCATTCTATATACTTGAAGCACATATAGCACTTCTCCTAATTGTTTACATTACCAGTATGTTTGGACTATAAACTAAAGCTCTCTATAGATGTAGAGAATCGATGCTCTGATATCAATATGATCTAAACGAGAAGAAGAAAGATGTCCTTCAATCCACTCAACTTGAAGCTTATGATAGAAAACTAGAAGAAGATGGAAAAATTGTGAAAGTAAGATTTGAGTCCCTTTTTTTGATTAATTAATTTTCTATCATAAAAATTAAGATATATAGTCTTTATTTATAATAGTCAGGTCCACTCTTCCACAATTTATAGTGGATTCCTTTTTTTATCTTTTAGAAGGGCGTCCATCATTAAACAATTTAAGTCGGACTCCTCTTCCCAATTTAAATATGATTAGGCCTCTGAAAAATATATGATAAATATATAAAAAAATCATAAAAAAATAATAAAAATTTATATGAGATAGATCTTGACTTCTACATTAATTTTACCTCATATCACTCCATCTAATTCTTCATAGATTGGAAGATAACCTTCAGTTAAAGTCTTTTCTGAAAAAAAAATTTGATTTAATTAGCTCATTTCGAAGCCCAAATGATGAAATTTTGGTCCAATTTATTTTCTTTTGGGACTGGCTCAAAGTTGTAGATCTTGAAAAGTACTCAATTTCAAAAAAAAATTATTACAATCGGATATTGTATGACTAAGTTATGACCTCCTAAAGTTTGACATGGGATTTAGTTTCTTGATATGACAGATTTTGCCCTTGAACCTTATCTAGTTTTAAATCATAGTGGCCAAAGTAGTCCATATCGAGTTCTCGAAGTGGCAAAAATAATTGATATCAAGATTGGTTATACTCCTCGATATCCATAATGATCAAAGTGATCCATATCGAGTTTTTTTTTTTTTTTTTTTGAGGAGAATGGAGGCAGCTAGATGCTGGCTCCAGAGTTTTATTAAGGAAAGAAATATTTACAAATGTGAAGAGAAAGAAGAAGTAGAAGAAAAAGAAAAGAAGAAGTAGAAGAAAAAGAAGAGAAGAAGGAGAGTTACGAGTCAAGATTTCTCTATAGTTATCGATGGTTCTCCTTTGTTTTCACTGAGCATAAAAACTCCGAGCTATGGAAAGTATGGATCGCTATTTGTAGGATGGAATAAATGAGCCAACTTCTTCGAAGAAAAATCCACTCATTTCACCGTCGCCAAATCTCCCAGCAAATGGCAACAATGAGCTGATCACCTGCTCTTCCACATAACAAATTCCAATTTTTCATTCGCCATTTAGTCCATAAGTAATGGAAATTTTTCGGTCAGCCTTTTAGCTTCAATTGAACCTTGATGGTTGACCAAATGCTTTCGGAGAATAAGCACCTTATAGATAAATGACTAACTGATTCACTACTATTTCCACACAAGGTGCATTCTGCACTAACTTTCCATCCTTTTTTAGCTAATACTTCTCCTGTATAAAGCTTATTCCTTAATGCAAGCCAAAGGAATACTCTAACTTTCTCTGGAATAGCTGCTCTCCAAATGGTCTTATGATCCGGGGATCTCAAACCACCATTGTTCAAAAAAGTATAGTGTGAATCAACAGAAAATATGCCATTTGGAGTTAATTTTTATACTGGTACATCAACAATTCTAGACGGTCCAACCAAGGCAAGAATCCTATGCAGAGTGTCACGCCCCCGATCCGAGATTGTGAATCGAGGGTCATGGCAACCGCCGCATACTTATAGAATATTTTTCCCATAAGCATGCAAGGCATCTCATCATGATATCTTCACAAACAGTTAAATAAATTTTTCTTTATTCAATAATCAAACCTTGGTTCAAATAACAAATCAAAACTAAGTGTTCAAAAGAAAGTAACTGTCTGACAAAGCCAATACTAAAAACAAAACTAAAGGTCTTGAATCAATTCTAAGAAAAATCCTAAATCAATGAGTTAACTCCATCTCTAATCGCTCTCCCAACCGAAAACCCGCATCATGCTAATTTTCCGGATCTGTAAGAAAAACATAAAACTTATCATGAGCTAAATAGCCCAGTAAGCAGTGTATACCTTTAACTGAATAATCAGGCAAATAATACTATGCATAACAAATCAATATGTAATTTCATGAAATCATATTCATACTGTCAATCATATATAAAAGTCAATTCATCATAATTTCTAATTATGCTTTTCTTCTTAAATTCATCAATTTCTTAAATTCTTCTTTCCAACCATGACTATGACCACATTATCCCTGTGGCAGGGTCATAATACCGCGTATCTGCTTGCGGTGGGCTGCGAATCATCTGGCAGCCAAGTCCTTTGGAACCGCTGGTCTAACTGGCGGTTTTGTCGCTGGTCTATCTGGCGACATGTCGCTGGTCTCACTGGCGACATAAATCCTCAAGACAGTCAATTGCCAACGTATATGCCCCCATTGGCGGGATCCTCAACACAGTCAGGTTGTCAATTTCATATTGTCTTCCAATTCATATATTATTTTCAAGAATAATAAAATTAATTGATATTCGAGTCAAATCAATTATAACATTCTTTGAGATCATATATCATCATAATAATTGCTCAATAAATAACTTCAATCATAAATAATTTTCTACAATTAACTTTCATCATAAATAATTTTCAACAATTATTTCAATAAATAATTTCAATTGCAAGCATGCAATAATTTATTTAATTCATAATATACCAGATAAATTCAGTAAAAGTAAACACTACTTACCTCAAACGTATTCCAATAAATCCATATAATTCTATAAATTTTCTTCCAAAAATTCTGTTCGTAGATCATATCGCGATATCCCATGATCAAATATCCACAATCCTATACAGAATCAATTTCAATAATTAAAAAGAATACGAATACCATATTTCAACGGTTTAGATTGGATCCGATCATCTAATTTCATCTAATCAAAATCTAATTAGGACATAAACGATCCAAAGTTTGACTGTCAGATCAAATCGGATTCGAAGTGATAGGACCGAGGTTTCTTCATCGATTTCATAAAATCAAGTGGAGAGAGAAAATCAGAGGAGAGAGAATTCATGAGGTACAATTCAAATTGATCAGGTGACACATCCAACATTACGATTGGTCCAATATCTCGAGTGGTGAAATCAACATAATCAAATCAAGTCATGACTAGATCGGGATCAATGAATGATCAAATCTAAAGATTCATGGTCTGATTAAGGTGGGTGCCAGTACGCTGTCTGACAATCATAGATCAGGGTTCTTCATTAAAATCAGATCAGACTTATTAAAAGAAATTTCTTCATTCACTAACCCTTTTCTTTTAGAGAGAGAATCAAACAAGAGAGAGAATATTTTAGAGAGAGAAAATTCTAGAGAGAGAAAATTTTAGAGAGAGAAAGTAGAGAGAGAAAGTCTAATTCTAGAGAGAGAAAATACCAGTTCAGGCTGAAGAGAGAGGGAAGAGAGAGAAACTC